>NC_091993.1:52569800-52679604 GCF_044704955.1 Pristiophorus japonicus
TAATATTGATCAGATGTGTCTCTGATATTGATCAGGTGTCTCTGATATTGATCAGGTGTGTCTCAGTAATTGATCAGGTGTGTCTCTGATATGGATCAGATGTGTCTGATATTAATCAGGTGTCTCTGATATTGATCAGGTGCGTCTATAATATTGATCTGGTGTCTCTGATATTGATCAGGTGTGTCTCTGATATTGATCAGGTGTGTCTCTGATATTGATCAAGTATGTCTGATATTGCTCAGGTATACCTGTAATATTGATCAAGTATGTTTGATATTGCTCATGTGTGTCTCGGTTATTGATCAGGTGTGTCAGATATTGATGTGTTGTCCCTGGTATTGATCAGGTGTCTCTGATATTGATCAGGTGTGCCCAATATTGATCAGGTGTGTCCGATATTGATCAGGTGTGTCCGATATTGATCTGGTGTCTCTGATATTGAGCAGGTGTGTCTCTGATATTGATCAGGTATCTCTGATATTGATCAGGTGTGTCCAATATTGATGGGTGTCTCTGATATTGATCATGTGCGTCTCTAATATTGATCAGGTATGTCTGATATTGATCAGGTGTGTCTGATATTGATCAGGTGTGTCTCTGATATTGATCAGGTGTGTCTCTGATATTGATCAAGTATGTCTGATATTGCTCAGGTATACCTGTAATATTGATCAAGTATGTTTGATATTGCTCATGTGTGTCTCGGTTATTGATCAGGTGTGTCTGATATTCATCAGGTGTGTCTATAATATTGACCAGGTGTGTCTCTGATATTGATCAGGTGTCTTTGTATCTTGATCTGATATTGATCAGGTGTGTCTCTGATATTGATCACGTGTCTCTGATATTGATCAGGATTTTCTCTGATATTGATCAGGTATGTCTCTGATATTGATCAGGTGTGTCATTTATATTGATCAGCTGTCTCTGATATTGATCAGGTGTCTCTGATATTGATCAGGTCACCCTGATATTGATCAGGTGTCTCTGTTATTTATAAGGTGTGTCTGTGATATTAACCAGGTGAATTTGATCTTGTTAATGTGACTCTATTATTGATCAGGTGTGTCTCTGGTATTGATTGGGTGTCTCTGATATTGATCAGGTGTGTCTGATATTGATAAGGTGATTCTAATAATGATCAGGTATCTCTGATATTGATAAGGTGATTCTAATAATGATCAGGTATCTCTGATATTGATCAGGTGTGTCAGATATTGATGTATTATCCTTGGTATTAATCAGGTGTCTCTGATATTGATCATGTGCGTCTCTAATATTGATCAGGTGTGTCTGATATTGATCAGGTGTATCATTTATATTGATCAGCTGGGTCGGATATTGATCAGGTGTGTCTCTGATGATGATCAGGTGTGTCTCTGATATTGATCAGGTGTGTCTGGTAGTCATCAAGTGTCTCTGATATTGATCAGATGTATCTCTGATATTGATCAGGTGTGTCTGATATTGATCAGGTGTCTCTGATATTGATCAGGTGTGTCTCTTATATTGATCAGGTGTCTCTGATATTGATCAGGTGTGTCTAATATTGATCAGATGTGTCTCTGATATTGATCAGGTGTCTCTGATATTGATCAGGTGTGTCTCAGTAATTGATCAGGTGTGTCTCTGATATGGATCAGATGTGTCTGATATTAATCAGGTGCCTCTGATATTGATCAGGTGCATCTCTAATATTGATCTGGTGTCTCTGATATTGATCAGGTGTGTCATTTATATTGATCAGGTGTCTCTGATATTGATCAGGTGTGTCTGATATTGATCAGGTCACCCTGATATTGATCAGGTGTCTCTGTTATTGATCAGGTGTGTCTGATATTGATCAGGTGTGTCTCTGATATTGATAAGGTGTGTCTGTGATATTAACCAGGTGAATCTGATCTTGTTAATGTGACTCTATTATTGATCAGGTGTGTCTCTGGTATTGATTGGGTGTCTCTGATATTGATCAGGTGTGTCTGATATTGATAAGGTGATTCTAATAATGATCAGGTATCTCTGATATTGATAAGGTGATTCTAATAATGATCAGGTATCTCTGATATTGATCAGGTGTGTCAGATATTGATGTGTTGTCCTTGGTATTAATCAGGTGTCTCTGATATTGATCATGTGCGTCTCTAATATTGATCAGGTGTGTCTGATATTCATCAGTTGTATCATTTATATTGATCAGCTGGGTCGGATATTGATCAGGTGTGTCTCTGATGATGATCAGGTGTGTCTCTGATATTGATCAGGTGTGTCTGGTAGTCATCAAGTGTCTCTGATATTGATCAGATGTATCTCTGATATTGATCAGGTGTGTCTGATATTGATCAGGTGTCTCTGATATTGATCAGGTGTGTCTCTTATATTGATCAGGTGTCTCTGATATTGATCAGGTGTGTCTAATATTGATCAGATGTGTCTCTGATATTGATCAGGTGTCTCTGATATTGATCAGGTGTGTCTCAGTAATTGATCAGGTGTGTCTCTGATATGGATCAGATGTGTCTGATATTAATCAGGTGTCTCTGATATTGATCAGGTGCGTCTCTAATATTGATCTGGTGTCTCTGATATTGATCAGGTGTGTCTCTGATATTGATCAGGTGTGTCTCTTATATTGATCAGGTGTCTCTGATATTGATCAGGTGTGTCTAATATTGATCAGATGTGTCTCTGATATTGATCAGGTGTCTCTGATATTGATCAGGTGTGTCTCAGTAATTGATCAGGTGTGTCTCTGATATGGATCAGATGTGTCTGATATTAATCAGGTGTCTCTGATATTGATCAGGTGCGTCTCTAATATTGATCTGGTGTCTCTGATATTGATCAGGTGTGTCTCTGATATTGATCAGGTGTGTCTCTGATATTGATCAAGTATGTCTGATATTGCTCAGGTATACCTGTAATATTGATCAAGTATGTTTGATATTGCTCATGTCTGTCTCGGTCATTGATCAGGTGTGTCAGATATTGATGTGTTGTCCCTGGTATTGATCAGGTGTCTCTGATATTGATCAGGTGTGCCCAATATTGATCAGGTGTGTCCGATATTGATCAGATGTGTCCGATATTGATCTGGTGTCTCTGATATTGAGCAGGTGTGTCTCTGATATTGATCAGGTATCTCTGATATTGATCAGGTGTGTCCAATATTGATGGGTGTCTCTGATATTGATCATGTGCATCTCTAATATTGATCAGGTATGTCTGATATTGATCAGGTGTGTCTGATATTGATCAGGTGTGTCTCTGATATTGATCAGGTGTGTCTCTGATATTGATCAAGTATGTCTGATATTGCTCAGGTATACCTGTAATATTGATCAAGTATGTTTGATATTGCTCATGTGTGTCTCGGTTATTGATCAGGTGTGTCTGATATTCATCAGGTGTGTCTATAATATTGACCAGGTGTGTCTCTGATATTGATCAGGTGTCTTTGTATCTTGATCTGATATTGATCAGGTGTGTCTCTGATATTGATCACGTGTCTCTGATATTGATCAGGATTTTCTCTGATATTGATCAGGTGTGTCTCTGATATTGATCAGGTGTGTCATTTATATTGATCAGCTGTCTCTGATATTGATCAGGTGTCTCTGATATTGATCAGGTCACCCTGATATTGATCAGGTGTCTCTGTTATTGATAAGGTGTGTCTGTGATATTAACCAGGTGAATTTGATCTTGTTAATGTGACTCTATTATTGATCAGGTGTGTCTCTGGTATTGATTGGGTGTCTCTGATATTGATCAGGTGTGTCTGATATTGATAAGGTGATTCTAATAATGATCAGGTATCTCTGATATTGATAAGGTGATTCTAATAATGATCAGGTATCTCTGATATTGATCAGGTGTGTCAGATATTGATGTATTATCCTTGGTATTAATCAGGTGTCTCTGATATTGATCATGTGCGTCTCTAATATTGATCAGGTGTGTCTGATATTGATCAGGTGTATCATTTATATTGATCAGCTGGGTCGGATATTGATCAGGTGTGTCTCTGATGATGATCAGGTGTGTCTCTGATATTGATCAGGTGTGTCTGGTAGTCATCAAGTGTCTCTGATATTGATCAGATGTATCTCTGATATTGATCAGGTGTGTCTGATATTGATCAGGTGTCTCTGATATTGATCAGGTGTGTCTCTTATATTGATCAGGTGTCTCTGATATTGATCAGGTGTGTCTAATATTGATCAGATGTGTCTCTGATATTGATCAGGTGTCTCTGATATTGATCAGGTGTGTCTCAGTAATTGATCAGGTGTGTCTCTGATATGGATCAGGTGTCTCTGATATTGATCAGGTGTGTCTCAGTAATTGATCAGGTGTGTCTCTGATATGGATCAGATGTGTCTGATATTAATCAGGTGCCTCTGATATTGATCAGGTGCATCTCTAATATTGATCTGGTGTCTCTGATATTGATCAGGTGTGTCTCTGATATTGATCAGGTGTGTCTCTTATATTGATCAGGTGTCTCTGATATTGATCAGGTGTGTCTAATATTGATCAGATGTGTCTCTGATATTGATCAGGTGTCTCTGATATTGATCAGGTGTGTCTCAGTAATTGATCAGGTGTGTCTCTGATATGGATCAGATGTGTCTGATATTAATCAGGTGTCTCTAATATTGATCAGGTGCGTCTCTAATATTGATCTGGTGTCTCTGATATTGATCAGGTGTGACTCTGATATTGATCAAGTATGTCTGATATTGCTCAGGTATACCTGTAATATTGATCAAGTATGTTTGATATTGCTCATGTGTGTCTCGGTTATTGATCAGGTGTGTCTGATATTGATCAGGTGTGTCTATAATATTGACCAGGTGTCTGTGATATTGATCATGTGTGTATCTGATATTGATCATGTGTGTTTCTGATATTGATCAGGTGTGTATCTGATATTGATCATGTGTGTTTCTGATATTGATCAGGTGTGTTTCTGATATTGATCAGGTGTGTCAGATATTGATGTGTTGTCCTTGGTATTAATCAGGTGTCTCTGATATTGATCAGGTGTGTCCAATATTGATCAGGTGTGTCCGATATTGATCTGGTGTCTCTGATATTGAGCAGGTATGTCTCTGATATTGATCAGGTGTGTCTAATATTGATCAGATGTGTCTCTGATATTGATGAGGTGTCTCTGATATTGATCAGGTGTGTCTCAGTAATTGATCAGGTGTGTCTCTGATATGGATCAGATGTGTCTGATATTAATCAGGTGTCTCTGATATTGATCAGGTGCGTTTCTAATATTGATCTGGTGTCTCTGATATTGATCAGGTGTGTCTCTGATATTGATCAGGTGTGTCTCTGATATTGATCAAGTATGTCTGATATTGCTCAGGTATACCTGTAATATTGATCAAGTATGTTTGATATTGCTCATGTGTGTCTCGGTTATTGATCAGGTGTGTCAGATATTGATGTGTTGTCCCTGGTATTGATCAGGTGTCTCTGATATTGATCAGGTGTGGCCAATATTGATCAGGTGTGTCCGATATTAATCAGGTGTGTCCGATATTGATCAGGTGTGGCCAATATTGATCAGGTGTGTCCGATATTGATCAGGTGTGTCCGATATTGATCTGGTGTCTCTGATATTGAGCAGGTGTGTCTCTGATATTGATCAGGTATCTCTGATATTGATCAGGTGTGTCCGATATTGATGGGTGTCTCTGATATTGATCATGTGCGTCTCTAATATTGATCAGGTATGTCTGATATTGATCAGGTGTGTCTGATATTGATCAGGTGTGTCTCTTATATTGATCAGGTGTCTCTGATATTGATCAGGTGTGTCTGATATTCATCAGATGTGTCTGTGATATTGATCAGGTGTCTTTGTATATTGATCTGATATTGATCAGGTGTGTCTCTGATATTGATGACGTGTCTCTGATAGTGATCAGGATTTTCTCTGATATTGATCAGGTTTGTCTCTGATATTGGTCAGGTGTGTCTCTGATATTGATCAGGTGTCTTTGTATCTTGATCTGATATTGATCAGGTGTGTCTCTGATATTGATCACGTGTCTCTGATATTGATCAGGATTTTCTCTGATATTAATCAGGTGTGTCTCTGATATTTATCAGGTGTGTCATTTATATTGATCAGCTGTCTCTGATATTGATCAGGTGTGTCTGATATTGATCAGGTCACCCTGATATTGATCAGGTGTCTCTGTTATTGATCAGATGTGTCTGATATTGATCAGGTGTATCTCTGATATTGATAAGGTGTGTCTGTGATGTTAACCAGGTGAATTTGATCTTGTTAATGTGACTCTATTATTGATCAGGTGTGTCTCTGGTATTGATTGGGTGTCTCTGATATTGATCAGGTGTGTCTGATATTGATAAGGTGATTCTAATAATGATCAGGTATCTCTGATATTGATAAGGTGATTCTAATAATGATCAGGTATCTCTGATATTGATCAGGTGTGTCAGATATTGATGTGCTGTCCTTGGTATTAATCAGGTGTCTCTGATATTGATCATGTGCGTCTCTAATATTGATCAGGTGTGTCTGATATTGATCAGGTGTATCATTTATATTGATCAGCTGGGTCGGATATTGATCAGGTGTGTCTCTGATGATGATCAGGTGTGTCTCTGATATTGATCAGGTGTGTCTGGTAGGCATCAAGTGTCTCTGATATTGATCAGATGTATCTCTGATATTGATCAGGTGTGTCTGATATTGATCAGGTGTCTCTGATATTGATCAGGTGTCTCTGATATTGATCAGGTGTGTCTAATATTGATCAGATGTGTCTCTGATATTGATCAGGTGTTCCTGATATTGATCAGGTGTGTCTAATATTGATCTGGTGTCTCTGATATGGATCAGGTGTGTCTGATATTAATCAGGTGTCTCTGATATTGATCAGGTGTGTCTCTAATATTGATCTGGTGTCTCTGATATTGATCAGGTGTGTCTCTGATATTGATCAGGTATGTCTCTGATATTGATCAGGTATGTCTGATATTGCTCAGGTGTACCTGTAATATTGCTCAAGTATGTTTGATATTGCTCATGTGTGTCTCGGTTATTGATCGGGTGTGTCTGATATTGATCAGGTGTGTCTATAATATTGACCAGGTGTCTGTGATATTGATCATGTGTGTATCTGATATTGATCATGTGTGTTTCTGATATTGATCAGGTGTGTATCTGATATTGATCATGTGTGTTTCTGATATTGATCAGGTGTGTTTCTGATATTGATCAGGTGTGTCAGATATTGATGTGTTGTCCTTGGTATTAATCAGGTGTCTCTGATATTGATCAGGTGTGTCCAATATTGATCAGGTGTGTCCGATATTGATCTGGTGTCTCTGATATTGAGCAGGTGTGTCTCTGATATTGATCAGGTATCTCTGATATTGATCAGGTGTGTCCGATATTGATCAGGTGTCTCTGATATTGATCACGTTTGTCTCTGATATTGATCAGATGTGTCTCTGATATGGAGCAGGTGTGTATGACATTGATCACATGTCTATGATATTGATCAGGTGCGTCTCTAATATTGAGCAGACATTTCACTGATATTGATCAGATGTGTCTAATATTGATCAGGTGTCTCTGATATTGATTAGGTGTTCCTCTGATATTGATCAGGTGTGTCTCTGATATGGATCAAGTGGGTCTGATATTGATGGGTGTCTCTGATATTGATCATGTGCGTCTCTAATATTGAACTGGTGTGTCTGATATTGGTCAGGTGTATCATTTATATTGATCAGGTGGGTCGGACATTGATCAATTGTGTCTCTGATGATGATCAGGTGTGTCTCTGATATTGATAAGTTGTGTCTGGTAGTCATCAAGTGTCTCTGATATTGGTCAGATGTGTCTCTGATATTGATCAGGTGTGTCTTATATTGATCAGGTGTCTCTGATATTGATCAGGTGTCTCTGATATTGATCACGTGTCTCTGATATTGATCATGTGTCTCTGATATTGATCAGGATTTTCTCTGATATTGATCAGGTGTGTCTCTGATATTGATCAGGTGTCTTTGTATATTGATCAGGTGAGTCTGATATTGATCAGGTGTGTCTCTGATATTGATCACGTGTCTCTGATATTGACCAGGATTTTCTCTGATATTGATCAGGTGTGTCTGATATTCATCAGGTGTGTCTCTGATATTGATCAGGTGTCTTTGTATCTTGATCTGATATTGATCAGGTGTGTCTCTGATATTGATCACGTGTCTCTGATATTGATCAGGATTTTCTCTGATATTGATCAGGTGTGTCTCTGATATTGATCAGGTGTGTCATTTATATTGATCAGGTGTCTCTGATATTGATCAGGTGTGTCTGATATTGATCAGGTCACCCTGATATTGATCAGGTGTCTCTGTTATTGATCAGGTGTGTCTGATATTGATCAGGTGTGTCTCTGATATTGATAAGGTGTGTCTGTGATATTAACCAGGTGAATCTGATCTTGTTAATGTGACTCTATTATTGATCAGGTGTGTCTCTGGTATTGATTGGGTGTCTCTGATATTGATCAGGTGTGTCTGATATTGATAAGGTGATTCTAATAATGATCAGGTATCTCTGATATTGATAAGGTGATTTTAATAATGATCAGGTATCTCTGATATTGATCAGGTGTGTCAGATATTGATGTGTTGTCCTTGGTATTAATCAGGTGTCTCTGATATTGATCATGTGCGTCTCTAATATTGATCAGGTGTATCATTTATATTGATCAGCTGGGTCGGATATTGATCAGGTGTGTCTCTGATGATGATCAGGTGTGTCTCTGATATTGATCAGGTGTGTCTGGTAGTCATCAAGTGTCTCTGATATTGATCAGATGTATCTCTGATATTGATCAGGTGTGTCTGATATTGATCAGATGTCTCTGATATTGATCAGGTGTGTCTCTTATATTGATCAGGTGTCTCTGATATTGATCAGGTGTGTCTAATATTGATCAGATGTGTCTCTGATATTGATCAGGTGTCTCTGATATTGATCAGGTGTGTCTCAGTAACTGATCAGGTGTGTCTCTGATATGGATCAGATGTGTCTGATATTAATCAGGTGTCTCTGATATTGATCAGGTGCGTCTCTAATATTGATCTGGTGTCTCTGATATTGATCAGGTGTGTCTCTGATATTGATCAGGTGTGTCTCTGATATTGATCAGGTGTGTCTCTGATATTGATCAAGTATGTCTGATATTGCTCAGGTATACCTGTAATATTGATCAAGTATGTTTGATATTGCTCATGTGTGTCTCGGTTATTGATCAGGTGTGTCTGATATTCATCAGGTGTGTCTATAATATTGACCAGGTGTGTCTCTGATATTGATCAGGTGTCTTTGTATCTTGATCTGATATTGATCAGGTGTGTCTCTGATATTGATCACGTGTCTCTGATATTGATCAGGATTTTCTCTGATATTGATCAGGTGTGTCTCTGATATTGATCAGGTGTGTCATTTATATTGATCAGCTGTCTCTGATATTGATCAGGTGTCTCTGATATTGATCAGGTCACCCTGATATTGATCAGGTGTCTCTGTTATTGATAAGGTGTGTCTGTGATATTAACCAGGTGAATTTGATCTTGTTAATGTGACTCTATTATTGATCAGGTGTGTCTCTGGTATTGATTGGGTGTCTCTGATATTGATCAGGTGCGTCTCTAATATTGATCTGGTGTCTCTGATATTGATCAGGTGTGGTTCTGATATTGATCAGGTGTGTCTCTTATATTGATCAGGTGTCTCTGATATTGATCAGGTGTGTCTAATATTGATCAGATGTGTCTCTGATATTGATCAGGTGTCTCTGATATTGATCAGGTGTGTCTCAGTAATTGATCAGGTGTGTCTCTGATATGGATCAGATGTGTCTGATATTAATCAGGTGTCTCTAATATTGATCAGGTGCGTCTCTAATATTGATCTGGTGTCTCTGATATTGATCAGGTGTGTCTCTGATATTGATCAGGTGTGTCTCTGATATTGATCAAGTATGTCTGATATTGCTCAGGTATACCTGTAATATTGATCAAGTATGTTTGATATTGCTCATGTGTGTCTCGGTTATTGATCAGGTGTGTCTGATATTGATCAGGTGTGTCTATAATATTGACCAGGTGTCTGTGATATTGATCATGTGTGTATCTGATATTGATCAGGTGTGTTTCTAATATTGATCAGGTGTGTCAGATATTGATGTGTTGTCCCTGGTATTGATCAGGTGTCTCTGATATTGATCAGGTGTGTCCAATATTGATCAGGTGTGTCCGATATTGATCAGGTGTGTCGGATATTGATCTGGTGTCTCTGATATTGAGCAGGTGTGTCTCTGATATTGATCAGGTATCTCTGATGTTGATCAGGTATCTCTGATATTGATCAGGTGTGTCCGATATTGATCAGGTGTCTCTGATATTGATCACGTTTGTCTCTGATATTGATCAGATGTGTGTCTGATATGGAGCAGGTGTGTATGATATTGATCAGGTGTCTCTGATATTGATCAGGTGTGTCTCTTATATTGATCAGGTGTCTCTGATATTGATCAGGTGTGTCTGATATTCATCAGGTGTGTCTGTGATATTGATCAGGTGTCTTTGTATATTGATCTGATATTGATCAGGTGTGTCTCTGATATTGATCACGTGTCTCTGATAGTGATCAGGATTTTCTCTGATATTGATCAGGTTTGTCTCTGATATTGATCAGGTGTGTCTCTGATATTGATCAGGTGTGTCATTTATATTGATCAGGTATCTCTGATATTGATCAGGTGTGTCTGATATTGATCAGGTCACCCTGATATTGATCAGTTGTCTCCGTTATTGATCAGGTGTGTCTGATATTGATCAGCTCTGCCTGATATTGATCAGCTGTGTCTGTGATATTAACCAGGTGAATCTGATCTTGTTAAGGTGACTCTGATATTGATCAGGTGTCTCTGATATTGATCAGGTGTGTCTCTGATATTGATCAGGTGTGTCTGATATTTATAAGGTGATTCTAATAATGATCAGGTATCTCTGATATTGATCAGGTGTCTCTGATATTAAACAGCTTTGTCTGTGAAATTGAACAGGTGTGTCTCTGATATTGATCAGGTGCCTCTGATATTGATCAGGTGTGTCTCTGATATAGATCACGTGTTCCTGATATTGATCAGGTGTGTCTCTGATATTGATAAGGTGAATCTGATATTGATGATGTGTGTCTCGCATATTGATCATGTGTTTCTCTGATATTGATCAGGTGTGTCTGATATTAATCAGGTGTCTCTGATATTGATCAGGTGCGTCACTAATATTGATCTGGTGTCTTGATATTGATCAGGTGTGTCTCTGATATTGATCAGGTGTGTCTCTGATATTGATCAGGTATGTCTCTGATATTGATCAGGTATGTCTGATATTGCTCAGGTGTACCTGTAATATTGATCAAGTATGTTTGATATTGCTCATGTGTGTCTCGGTTATTGATCAGGTGTGTCTGATATTGATCAGGTGTGTCTATAATATTGACCAGGTGTCTGTGATATTGATCATGTGTGTATCTGATATTGATCAGGTGTGTTTCTGATATTGATCAGGTGTGTCAGATATTGATGTGTTGTCCCTGGTATTGATCAGGTGTCTCTGATATTGATCAGGTGTGTCCAATATTAATCAGGTGTGTCCAATATTGATCAGGTGTGTCCGATATTGATCTGGTGTCTCTGATATTGAGCAGGTGTGTCTCTGATATTGATCAGGTATCTCTGATATTGATCAGGTGTGTCTGGTAGTCATCAAGTGTCTCTGATATTGATCAGATGTATCTCTGATATTGATCAGGTATGTCTGATATTGATCAGGTGTCTCTGATATTGATCAGGTGTGTCTCTTATATTGATCAGGTGTCTCTGATATTGATCAGGTGTGTCTAATATTGATCAGATGTGTCTCTGATATTGATCAGGTGTCTCTGATATTGATCAGGTGTGTCTCAGTAATTGATCAGGTGTGTCTCTGATATGGATCAGATGTGTCTGATATTAATCAGGTGTCTCTGATATTGATCAGGTGCGTCTCTAATATTGATCTGGTGTCTCTGATATTGATCAGGTGTGTCTCTGATATTGATCAGGTGTGTCTCTGATATTGATCAAGTATGTCTGATATTGCTCAGGTATACCTGTAATATTGATCAAGTATGTTTGATATTGCTCATGTGTGTCTCGGTTATTGATCAGGTGTGTCTGATATTGATCAGGTGTGTCTATAATATTGACCAGGTGTCTGTGATATTGATCATGTGTGTATCTGATATTGATCATGTGTGTTTCTGATATTGATCAGATGTGTATCTGATATTGATCATGTGTGTTTCTGATATTGATCAGGTGTGTTTCTGATATTGATCAGGTGTGTCAGATATTGATGTGTTGTCCTTGGTATTAATCAGGTGTCTCTGATATTGATCAGGTGTGTCCAATATTGATCAGGTGTTTCCAATATTGATCAGGTGTGTCCGATATTGATCTGGTGTCTCTGATATTGAGCAGGTGTGTCTCTGATATTGATCAGGTATCTCTGATATTGATCAGGTATCTCTGATATTGATCAGGTGTCTCTGATATTGATCATGTTTGTCTCTGATATTGATCAGATGTGTGTCTGATATGGAGCAGGTGTGTATGACATTGATCACATGTCTATGATATTGATCAGGTGCATCTCTAATATTGAGCAGACATTTCACTGATATTGATCAGATGTGTCTAATATTGATCAGGTGTCTCTGATATTGATTAGGTGTTCCTCTGATATTGATCAGGTGTGTCTCTGATATGGATCAAGTGTGTCTGATATTGATGGGTGTCTCTGATATTGATCATGTGCGTCTCTAATATTGAACTGGTGTGTCTGATATTGGTCAGGTGTATCATTTATATTGATCAGGTGGGTCGGACATTGATCAAGTGTGTCTCTGATGATGATCAGGTGTGTCTCTGATATTGATCAGGTGTGTCTGGTAGTCATCAAGTGTCTCTGATATTGATCAGATGTGTCTGTGATATTGATCAGGTGTGTCTTATATTGATCAGGTGTCTCTGATATTGATCAGGTGTCTCTGATATTGATCACGTGTCTCTGATATTGATCATGTGTCTCTGATATTGATCAGGATTTTCTCTGATATTGATCAGGTGTGTCTCTGATATTGATCAGGTGTCTTTGTATATTGATCAGGTGAGTCTGATATTGATCAGGTGTGTCTCTGATATTGATCACGTGTCTCTGATATTGACCAGGATTTTCTCTGATATTGATCAGGTGTGTCTGATATTCATCAGGTGTGTCTCTGATATTGATCAGGTGTCTTTGTATCTTGATCTGATATTGATCAGGTGTGTCTCTGATATTGATCACGTGTCTCTGATATTGATCAGGATTTTCTCTGATATTGATCAGGTGTGTCTCTGATATTGATCAGGTGTGTCATTTATATTGATCAGGTGTCTCTGATATTGATCAGGTGTGTCTGATATTGATCAGGTCACCCTGATATTGATCAGGTGTCTCTGTTATTGATCAGGTGTGTCTGATATTGATCAGGTGTGTCTCTGATATTGATAAGGTGTGTCTGTGATATTAACCAGGTGAATCTGATCTTGTTAATGTGACTCTATTATTGATCAGGTGTGTCTCTGGTATTGATTTGGTGTCTCTGATATTGATCAGGTGTGTCTGATATTGATAAGGTGATTCTAATAATGATCAGGTATCTCTGATATTGATAAGGTGATTCTAATAATGATCAGGTATCTCTGATATTGATCAGGTGTGTCAGATATTGATGTGTTGTCCTTGGTATTAATCAGGTGTCTCTGATATTGATCATGTGCGTCTCTAATATTGATCAGGTGTGTCTGATATTCATCAGGTGTATCATTTATATTGATGAGCTGGGTCGGATATTGATCAGGTGTGTCTCTGATGATGATCAGGTGTGTCTCTTATATTGATCAGGTGTCTCTGATATTGATCAGGTGTGTCTAATATTGATCAGATGTGTCTCTGATATTGATCAGGTGTCTCTGATATTGATCAGGTGTGTCTCAGTAATTGATCAGGTGTGTCTCTGATATGGATCAGATGTGTCTGATATTAATCAGGTGTCTCTGATATTGATCAGGTGCGTCTCTAATATTGATCTGGTGTCTCTGATATTGATCAGGTGTGTCGCGGATATTGATCAGGTGTGTCTCTGATATTGATCAAGTATGTTTGATATTGCTCATGTGTGTCTCGGTTATTGATCAGGTGTGTCTGATATTGATCAGGTGTGTCTATAATATTGACCAGGTGTCTGTGATATTGATCATGTGTGTATCTGATATTGATCAGGTGTGTTTCTGATATTGATCAGGTGTGTCAGATATTGATGTGTTGTCCCTGGTATTGATCAGGTGTCTCTGATATTGATCAGGTGTGTCCGATATTGATCAGGTGTGTCCGATATTGAGCAGGTGTGTCCGATATTGAGCAGGTGTGTCTCTGATATTGATCAGGTATCTCTGATATTGATCAGGTATCTCTGATATTGATCAGGTGTCTCTGATATTGATCATGTTTGTCTCTGATATTGATCAGATGTGTGTCTGATATGGAGCAGGTGTGTATGACATTGATCACATGTCTATGATATTGATCAGGTGCGTCTCTAATGTTGAGCAGACATTTCACTGATATTGATCAGATGTGTCTAATATTGATCAGGTGTCTCTGATATTGATTAGGTGTTTCTCTGATATTGATCAGGTGTGTCTCTGATATGGATCAAGTGTGTCTGATATTGATGGGTGTCTGATATTGTTCCTGTGCGTCTCTAATATTGATCAGGTATGTCTGATATTGATCAGGTGTGTCTGATATTGATCAGGTGTCTCTGATATTGATCAGGTGTGTCTCTTATATTGATCAGGTGTCTCTGATATTGATCAGGTGTGTCTGATATTCATCAGGTGTGTCTGTGATATTGATCAGGTGTCTTTGTATATTGATCTGATA
Organism: Pristiophorus japonicus; assembly: GCF_044704955.1. Lineage (NCBI taxonomy): Eukaryota > Metazoa > Chordata > Chondrichthyes > Pristiophoridae > Pristiophorus > Pristiophorus japonicus. The sequence continues at coordinate 52,584,909 of NC_091993.1, forward strand.
TTGATCAGGTGTGTCTCTGATATTGATCACGTGTCTCTGATATTGACCAGGATTTTCTCTGATATTGATCAGGTGTGTCTGATATTCATCAGGTGTGTCTCTGATATTGATCAGGTGTCTTTGTATCTTGATCTGATATTGATCAGGTGTGTCTCTGATATTGATCACGTGTCTCTGATATTGATCAGGATTTTCTCTGATATTGATCAGGTGTGTCTCTGATATTGATCAGGTGTGTCATTTATATTGATCAGGTGTCTCTGATATTGATCAGGTGTGTCTGATATTGATCAGGTCACCCTGATATTGATCAGGTGTCTCTGTTATTGATCAGGTGTGTCTGATATTGATCAGGTGTGTCTCTGCTATTGATAAGGTGTGTCTGTGATATTAACCAGGTGAATCTGATCTTGTTAATGTGACTCTATTATTGATCAGGTGTGTCTCTGGTATTGATTGGGTGTCTCTGATATTGATCAGGTGTGTCTGATATTGATAAGGTGATTCTAATAATGATCAGGTATCTCTGATATTGATAAGGTGATTCTAATAATGATCAGGTATCTCTGATATTGATCAGGTGTGTCAGATATTGATCAGGTGTATCATTTATATTGATCAGGTGGGTCGGATATTGATCAAGTGTGTCTCTGATGATGATCAGGTGTGTCTCTGATATTGATCAGGTGTGTCTGGTAGTCATCAAGTGTCTCTGATATTGATCAGATGTGTCTCTGATATTGATCAGGTGTGTCTTATATTGATCAGGTGTCTCTGATATTGATCACGTGTCTCTGATATTGATCAGGATTTTCTCTGATATTGATCAGGTGTGTCTCTGATATTTATCAGGTGTCTTTGTATATTGATCAGGTGAGTCTGATATTGATCAGGTGTGTCTCTGATATTGATCACGTGTCTCTGATATTGATCAGGATTTTCTCTGATATTGATCAGGTTTGTCTCTGATATTGATCAGGTGTGTCTGATATTGATCAGGTCACCCTGATATTGACCAGGTGTGTCTAATATTGATCAGATGTGTCTCTGATATTGATCAGGTGTGTCTGATATTGATCAGGTGTGTCTCAGTAATTGATCAGGTGTGTCTCTGATATGGATCAGATGTGTCTGATATTAATCAGGTGTCTCTGATATTGATCAGGTGCGTCTCTAATATTGATCTGGTGTCTCTGATATTGATCAGGTGTGTCTCTGATATTGATCAGGTGTGTCTCTGATATTGATCAAGTATTTCTGATATTGCTCAGGTATACCTGTAATATTGATCAAGTATGTTTGATATTGCTCATGTGTGTCTCGGTTATTGATCAGGTGTGTCTGATATTGATCAGGTGTGTCTATAATATTGACCAGGTGTCTGTGATATTGATCATGTGTGTATCTGATATTGATCAGGTGTGTTTCTGATATTGATCAGGTGTGTCAGATATTGATGTGTTGTCCCTGGTATTGATCAGGTGTCTCTGATATTGATCAGGTGTGTCCAATATTGATCGGGTGTGTCCGATATTGATCAGGTGTGTCCGATATTGATCAGGTGTGTCCGATATTGAGCAGGTGTGTCTCTGATATTGATCAGGTATCTCTGATATTGATCAGGTATCTCTGATATTGATCAGGTGTCTCTGATATTGATGTGTTGTCCTTGGTATTAATCAGGTGTCTCTGATATTGATCATGTGCGTCTCTAATATTGATCAGGTGTGTCTGATATTGATCAGGTGTTTCATTTATATTGATCAGCTGGGTCGGATATTGATCTGGTGTGTCTCTGATGATGATCAGGTGTGTCTCTGATATTGATCAGGTGTGTCTGGTAGTCATCAAGTGTCTCTGATATTGATCAGATGTATCTCTGATATTGATCAGGTATGTCTGATATTGATCAGGTGTCTCTGATATTGATCAGGTGTGTCTCTTATATTGATCAGGTGTCTCTGATATTGATCAGGTGTGTCTAATATTGATCAGATGTGTCTCTGATATTGATCAGGTGTCTCTGATATTGATCAGGTGTGTCTCAGTAATTGATCAGGTGTGTCTCTGATATGGATCAGATGTGTCTGATATTAATCAGGTGTCTCTGATATTGATCAGGTGCGTCTCTAATATTGATCTGGTGTCTCTGATATTGATCAGGTGTGTCTCTGATATTGATCAGGTGTGTCTCTGATATTGATCAAGTATGTCTGATATTGCTCAGGTATACCTGTAATATTGATCAAGTATGTTTGATATTGCTCATGTGTGTCTCGGTTATTGATCAGGTGTGTCTGATATTGATCAGGTGTGTCTATAATATTGACCAGGTGTCTGTGATATTGATCATGTGTGTATCTGATATTGATCAGGTGTGTTTCTGATATTGATCAGGTGTGTCAGATATTGATGTGTTGTCCCTGGTATTGATCAGGTGTCTCTGATATTGATCAGGTGTGTCCAATATTAATCAGGTGTGTCCAATATTGATCAGGTGTGTCCGATATTGATCTGGTGTCTCTGATATTGAGCAGGTGTGTCTCTGATATTGATCAGGTATCTCTGATATTGATCAGGTGTGTCCGATATTGATCAGGTGTCTCTGATATTGATCACGTTTGTCTCTGATATTGATCAGATGTGTCTCTGATATGGAGCAGGTGTGTATGACATTGATCACATGTCTATGATATTGATCAGGTGCGTCTCTAATATTGAGCAGACATTTCACTGATATTGATCAGCTGTGTCTAATATTGATCAGGTGTCTCTGATATTGATTAGGTGTTCCTCTGATATTGATCAGGTGTGTCTCTGATATGGATCAAGTGTGTCTGATATTGATGGGTGTCTCTGATATTGATCATGTGCGTCTCTAATATTGAACTGGTGTGTCTGATATTGATCAGGTGTATCATTTATATTGATCAGGTGGGTCGGATATTGATCAAGTGTGTCTCTGATGATGATCAGGTGTGTCTCTGATATTGATCAGGTGTGTCTGGTAGTCATCAAGTGTCTCTGATATTGATCAGATGTGTCTCTGATATTGATCAGGTGTGTCTTATATTGATCAGGTGTCTCTGATATTGATCACGTGTCTCTGATATTGATCAGGATTTTCTCTGATATTGATCAGGTGTGTCTCTGATATTGATCAGGTGTCTTTGTATATTGATCAGGTGAGTCTGATATTGATCAGGTGTGTCTCTGATATTGATCACGTGTCTCTGATATTGATCAGGATTTTCTCTGATATTGATCAGGTTTGTCTCTGATATTGATCAGGTGTGTCTGATATTGATCAGGTCACCCTGATATTGATCAGGTGTGTCTAATATTGATCAGATGTGTCTCTGATATTGATCAGGTGTCTCTGATATTGATCAGGTGTGTCTCTGATATGGATCAGATGTGTCTGATATTAATCAGGTGTCTCTGATATTGATCAGGTGCGTCTCTAATATTGATCTGGTGTCTCTGATATTGATCAGGTGTGTCTCTGATATTGATCAGGTTTGTCTCTCATATTGATCAAGTATGTCTGATATTGCTCAGGTATACCTGTAATATTGATCAAGTATGTTTGATATTGCTCATGTGTGTCTCGGTTATTGATCAGGTGTGTCTGATATTGATCAGGTGTGTCTATAATATTGACCAGGTGTCTGTGATATTGATCATGTGTGTATCTGATATTGATCAGGTGTGTTTCTGATATTGATCAGGTGTGTCAGATATTGATGTGTTGTCCCTGGTATTGATCAGGTGTCTCTGATATTGATCAGGTGTGTCCAATATTGATCAGGTGTGTCCGATATTGATCAGGTGTGTCCGATATTGAGCAGGTGTGTCTCTGATATTGATCAGGTATCTCTGATATTGATCAGGTATCTCTGATATTGATCAGGTGTCTCTGATATTGATCATGTTTGTCTCTGATATTGATCAGATGTGTGTCTGATATGGAGCAGGTGTGTATGACATTGATCACATGTCTATGATATTGATCAGGTGCGTCTCTAATGTTGAGCAGACATTTCACTGATATTGATCAGATGTGTCTAATATTGATCAGGTGTCTCTGATATTGATTAGGTGTTTCTCTGATATTGATCAGGTGTGTCTCTGATAGTGACCAGGTGTGTCTGATATTGACCACGTGTGTCTCTGATATTGATCAGGTGACACTGATATTGATCAGGTGTCTCTGATATTGATCAGGTGTCTCTGTTTGATCAGGTGTGTATCTGATACTGATCAGGTGAGTCTGATATTGATCAGGTGTGTCTAATATTGATCAGATGTGTCTCTGATATTGATCAGGTGTCTCTGATATTGATCAGGTGTGTCTCAGTAATTGATCAGGTGTGTCTCTGATATGGATCAGATGTGTCTGATATTAATCAGGTGTCTCTGATATTGATCAGGTGCGTCTCTAAAATTGATCTGGTGTCTCTGATATTGATCAGGTGTGTCTCTGATATTGATCAGGTGTGTCTCTGATATTGATCAAGTATGTCTGATATTGCTCAGGTATACCTGTAATATTGATCAAGTATGTTTGATATTGCTCATGTGTGTCTCGGTTATTGATCAGGTGTGTCTGATATTGATCAGGTGTGTCTATAATATTGACCAGGTGTCTGTGATATTGATCATGTGTGTATCTGATATTGATCAGGTGTGTTTCTGATATTGATCAGGTGTGTCAGATATTGATGTGTTGTCCCTGGTATTGATCAGGTGTCTCTGATATTGATCAGGTGTGTCCGATATTGATCAGGTGTGTCCGATATTGATCAGGTGTGTCCGATATTGAGCAGGTGTATCTCTGATATTGACCAGGTGTCTGTGATATTGATCATGTGTGTATCTGATATTGATCAGGTGTGTTTCTGATATTGATCAGGTGTGTCAGATATTGATGTGTTGTCCCTGGTATTGATCAGGTGTGTCCGATATTGATCAGGTGTGTCCGATATTGATCAGGTGTGTCCGATATTGATCAGGTGTGTCTCTGATATTGATCAGGTATCTCTGATATTGATCAGGTGTCTCTGATATTGATCATGTTTGTCTCTGATATTGATCAGATGTGTGTCTGATATGGAGCAGGTGTGTATGACATTGATCACATGTCTATGATATTGATCAGGTGCGTCTCTAATGTTGAGCAGACATTTCACTGATATTGATCAGATGTGTCTAATATTGATCAGGTGTCTCTGATATTGATTAGGTGTTTCTCTGATATTGATCAGGTGTGTCACTGATATGGATCAAGTGTGTCTGATATTGATGGGTGTCTGATATTGTTCATGTGCGTCTCTAATATTGATCAGGTATGTCTGATATTGATCAGGTGTGTCTGATATTGATCAGGTGTCTCTGATATTGATCAGGTGTGTCTCTTATATTGATCAGGTGTCTCTGATATTGATCAGGTGTGTCTGATATTCATCAGGTGTGTCTGTGATATTGATCAGGTGTCTTTGTATATTGATCTGATATTGATCAGGTGTGTCTCTGATATTGATCACGTGTCTCTGATATTGACCAGGATTTTCTCTGATATTGATCAGGTGTGTCTGATATTCATCAGGTGTGTCTCTGATATTGATCAGGTGTCTTTGTATCTTGATCTGATATTGATCAGGTGTGTCTCTGATATTGATCACGTGTCTCTGATATTGATCAGGATTTTCTCTGATATTGATCAGGTGTGTCTCTGATATTGATCAGGTGTGTCATTTATATTGATCAGGTGTCTCTGATATTGATCAGGTGTGTCTGATATTGATCAGGTCACCCTGATATTGATCAGGTGTCTCTGTTATTGATCAGGTGTGTCTGATATTGATCAGGTGTGTCTCTGATATTGATAAGGTGTGTCTGTGATATTAACCAGGTGAATCTGATCTTGTTAATGTGACTCTATTATTGATCAGGTGTGTCTCTGGTATTGATTGGGTGTCTCTGATATTGATCAGGTGTGTCTGATATTGATAAGGTGATTCTAATAATGATCAGGTATCTCTGATATTGATAAGGTGATTCTAATAATGATCAGGTATCTCTGATATTGATCAGGTGTGTCAGATATTGATGTGTTGTCCTTGGTATTAATCAGGTGTCTCTGATATTGATCATGTGCGTCTCTAATATTGATCAGGTGTGTCTGATATTGATCAGGTGTTTCATTTATATTGATCAGCTGGGTCGGATATTGATCTGGTGTGTCTCTGATGATGATCAGGTGTGTCTCTGATATTGATCAGGTGTGTCTGGTAGTCATCAAGTGTCTCTGATATTGATCAGATGTATCTCTGATATTGATCAGGTATGTCTGATATTGATCAGGTGTCTCTGATATTGATCAGGTGTGTCTCTTATATTGATCAGGTGTCTCTGATATTGATCAGGTGTGTCTAATATTGATCAGATGTGTCTCTGATATTGATCAGGTGTCTCTGATATTGATCAGGTGTGTCTCAGTAATTGATCAGGTGTGTCTCTGATATGGATCAGATGTGTCTGATATTAATCAGGTGTCTCTGATATTGATCAGGTGCGTCTTTAATATTGATCTGGTGTCTCTGATATTGATCAGGTGTGTCTCTGATATTGATCAGGTGTGTCTCTGATATTGATCAAGTATGTCTGATATTGCTCAGGTATACCTGTAATATTGATCAAGTATGTTTGATATTGCTCATGTGTGTCTCGGTTATTGATCAGGTGTGTCTGATATTGATCAGGTGTGTCTATAATATTGACCAGGTGTCTGTGATATTGATCATGTGTGTATCTGATATTGATCAGGTGTGTTTCTGATATTGATCAGGTGTGTCAGATATTGATGTGTTGTCCCTGGTATTGATCAGGTGTCTCTGATATTGATCAGGTGTGTTCAATATTAATCAGGTGTGTCCAATATTGATCAGGTGTGTCCGATATTGATCTGGTGTCTCTGATATTGAGCAGGTGTGTCTCTGATATTGATCAGGTATCTCTGATATTGATCAGGTGTGTCCGATATTGATCAGGTGTCTCTGATATTGATCACGTTTGTCTCTGATATTGATCAGATGTGTCTCTGATATGGAGCAGGTGTGTATGACATTGATCACATGTCTATGATATTGATCAGGTGCGTCTCTAATATTGAGCAGACATTTCACTGATATTGATCAGATGTGTCTAATATTGATCAGGTGTCTCTGATATTGATTAGGTGTTCCTCTGATATTGATCAGGTGTGTCTCTGATATGGATCAAGTGTGTCTGATATTGATGGGTGTCTCTGATATTGATCATGTGCGTCTCTAATATTGAACTGGTGTGTCTGATATTGGTCAGGTGTATCATTTATATTGATCAGGTGGGTCGGATATTGATCAAGTGTGTCTCTGATGATGATCAGGTGTGTCTCTGATATTGATCAGGTGTGTCTGGTAGTCATCAAGTGTCTCTGATATTGATCAGATGTGTCTCTGATATTGATCAGGTGTGTCTTATATTGATCAGGTGTCTCTGATATTGATCACGTGTCTCTGATATTGATCAGGATTTTCTCTGATATTGATCAGGTGTGTCTCTGATATTGATCAGGTGTCTTTGTATATTGATCAGGTGAGTCTGATATTGATCAGGTGTGTCTCTGATATTGATCACGTGTCTCTGATATTGATCAGGATTTTCTCTGATATTGATCAGGTTTGTCTCTGATATTGATCAGGTGTGTCTGATATTGATCAGGTCACCCTGATATTGATCAGGTGTGTCTAATATTGATCAGATGTGTCTCTGATATTGATCAGGTGTCTCTGATATTGATCAGGTGTGTCTCAGTAATTGATCAGGTGTGTCTCTGATATGGATCAGATGTGTCTGATATTAATCAGGTGTCTCTGATATTGATCAGGTGCGTCTCTAATATTGATCTGGTGTCTCTGATATTGATCAGGTGTGTCTCTGATATTGATCAAGTATGTCTGATATTGCTCAGGTATACCTGTAATATTGATCAAGTATGTTTGATATTGCTCATGTGTGTCTCGGTTATTGATCAGGTGTGTCTGATATTGATCAGGTGTGTCTATAATATTGACCAGGTGTCTGTGATATTGATCATGTGTGTATCTGATATTGATCAGGTGTGTTTCTGATATTGATCAGGTGTGTCAGATATTGATGTGTTGTCCCTGGTATTGATCAGGTGTCTCTGATATTGATCAGGTGTGTCCAATATTGATCAGGTGTGTCCGATATTGATCAGGTGTGTCCGATATTGATCAGGTGTGTCCGATATTGAGCAGGTGTGTCTCTGATATTGATCAGGTATCTCTGATATTGATCAGGTATCTCTGATATTGATCAGGTGTCTCTGATATTGATCATGTTTGTCTCTGATATTGATCAGATGTTTGTCTGATATGGAGCAGGTGTGTATGACATTGATCACATGTCTATGATATTGATCAGGTGCGTCTCTAATGTTGAGCAGACATTTCACTGATATTGATCAGATGTGTCTAATATTGATCAGGTGTCTCTGATATTGATTAGGTGTTTCTCTGATATTGATCAGGTGTGTCTCTGATATGGATCAAGTGTGTCTGATATTGATGGGTGTCTCTGATATTGATCATGTGCGTCTCTAATATTGATCAGGTATGTCTGATATTGATCAGGTGTGTCTGATATTGATCAGGTGTCTCTGATATTGATCAGGTGTGTCTCTTATATTGATCAGGTGTCTCTGATATTGATCAGGTGTGTCTGATATTCATCAGGTGTGTCTGTGATATTGATCAGGTGTCTTTGTATATTGATCTGATATTGATCAGGTGTGTCTCTGATATTGATCACGTGTCTCTGATATTGACCAGGATTTTCTCTGATATTGATCAGGTGTGTCTGATATTCATCAGGTGTGTCTCTGATATTGATCAGGTGTCTTTGTATCTTGATCTGATATTGATCAGGTGTGTCTCTGATATTGATCACGTATCTCTGATATTGATCAGGATTTCTCTGATATTGATCAGGTGTGTCTCTGATATTGATCAGGTGTGTCATTTATATTGATCAGGTGTCTCTGATATTGATCAGGTGTGTCTGATATTGATCAGGTCACCCTGATATTGATCAGGTGTCTCTGTTATTGATCAGGTGTGTCTGATATTGATCAGGTGTGTCTCTGATATTGATAAGGTGTGTCTGTGATATTAACCAGGTGAATCTGATCTTGTTAATGTGACTCTATTATTGATCAGGTGTGTCTCTGGTATTGATTGGGTGTCTCTGATATTGATCAGGTGTGTCTGATATTGATAAGGTGATTCTAATAATGATCAGGTATCTCTGATATTGATAAGGTGATTCTAATAATGATCAGGTATCTCTGATATTGATCAGGTGTGTCAGATATTGATGTATTGTCCTTGGTATTAATCAGGTGTCTCTGATATTGATCATGTGCGTCTCTAATATTGATCAGGTGTGTCTGATATTGATCAGGTGTTTCATTTATATTGATCAGCTGGGTCGGATATTGATCTGGTGTGTCTCTGATGATGATCAGGTGTGTCTCTGATATTGATCAGGTGTGTCTGGTAGTCATCAAGTGTCTCTGATATTGATCAGATGTATCTCTGATATTGATCAGGTGTCTCTGATATTGATCAGGTGTCTCTGATATTGATCAGGTGTGTCTCTTATATTGATCAGGTGTCTCTGATATTGATCAGGTGTGTCTAATATTGATCAGATGTGTCTCTGATATTGATCAGGTGTCTCTGATATTGATCAGGTGTGTCTCAGTAATTGATCAGGTGTGTCTCTGATATGGATCAGATGTGTCTGATATTAATCAGGTGTCTCTGATATTGATCAGGTGCGTCTCTAATATTGATCTGGTGTCTCTGATATTGATCAGGTGTGTCTCTGATATTGATCAGGTGTGTCTCTGATATTGATCAAGTATGTCTGATATTGCTCAGGTATACCTGTAATATTGATCAAGTATGTTTGATATTGCTCATGTGTGTCTCGGTTATTGATCAGGTGTGTCTGATATTGATCAGGTGTGTCTATAATATTGACCAGGTGTCTGTGATATTGATCATGTGTGTATCTGATATTGATCAGGTGTGTTTCTGATATTGATCAGGTGTGTCAGATATTGATGTGTTGTCCCTGGTATTGATCAGGTGTCTCTGATATTGATCAGGTGTGTTCAATATTAATCAGGTGTGTCCAATATTGATCAGGTGTGTCCGATATTGATCTGGTGTCTCTGATATTGAGCAGGTGTGTCTCTGATATTGATCAGGTATCTCTGATATTGATCAGGTGTGTCCGATATTGATCAGGTGTCTCTGATATTGATCACGTTTGTCTCTGATATTGATCAGATGTGTCTCTGATATGGAGCAGGTGTGTATGACATTGATCACATGTCTATGATATTGATCAGGTGCGTCTCTAATATTGAGCAGACATTTCACTGATATTGATCAGATGTGTCTAATATTGATCAGGTGTCTCTGATATTGATTAGGTGTTCCTCTGATATTGATCAGGTGTGTCTCTGATATGGATCAAGTGTGTCTGATATTGATGGGTGTCTCTGATATTGATCATGTGCGCCTCTAATATTGAACTGGTGTGTCTGATATTGGTCAGGTGTATCATTTATATTGATCAGGTGGGTCGGATATTGATCAAGTGTGTCTCTGATGATGATCAGGTGTGTCTCTGATATTGATCAGGTGTGTCTGGTAGTCATCAAGTGTCTCTGATATTGATCAGATGTGTCTCTGATATTGATCAGGTGTGTCTTATATTGATCAGGTGTCTCTGATATTGATCACGTGTCTCTGATATTGATCAGGATTTTCTCTGATATTGATCAGGTGTGTCTCTGATATTGATCAGGTGTCTTTGTATATTGATCAGGTGAGTCTGATATTGATCAGGTGTGTCTCTGATATTGATCACGTGTCTCTGATATTGATCAGGATTTTCTCTGATATTGATCAGGTTTGTCTCTGATATTGATCAGGTGTGTCTGATATTGATCAGGTCACCCTGATATTGATCAGGTGTGTCTAATATTGATCAGATGTGTCTCTGATATTGATCAGGTGTCTCTGATATTGATCAGGTGTGTCTCAGTAATTGATCAGGTGTGTCTCTGATATGGATCAGATGTGTCTGATATTAATCAGGTGTCTCTGATATTGATCAGGTGCGTCTCTAATATTGATCTGGTGTCTCTGATATTGATCAGGTGTGTCTCTGATATTGATCAGGTGTGTCTCTGATATTGATCAAGTATGTCTGATATTGCTCAGGTATACCTGTAATATTGATCAAGTATGTTTGATATTGCTCATGTGTGTCTCGGTTATTGATCAGGTGTGTCTGATATTGATCAGGTGTGTCTATAATATTGACCAGGTGTCTGTGATATTGATCATGTGTGTATCTGATATTGATCAGGTGTGTTTCTGATATTGATCAGGTGTGTCAGATATTGATGTGTTGTCCCTGGTATTGATCAGGTGTCTCTGATATTGATCAGGTGTGTCCAATATTGATCAGGTGTGTCCGATATTGATCAGGTGTGTCCGATATTGATCAGGTGTGTCCGATATTGAGCAGGTGTGTCTCTGATATTGATCAGGTATCTCTGATATTGATCAGGTATCTCTGATATTGATCAGGTGTCTCTGATATTGATCATGTTTGTCTCTGATATTGATCAGATGTTTGTCTGATATGGAGCAGGTGTGTATGACATTGATCACATGTCTATGATATTGATCAGGTGCGTCTCTAATGTTGAGCAGACATTTCACTGATATTGATCAGATGTGTCTAATATTGATCAGGTGTCTCTGATATTGATTAGGTGTTTCTCTGATATTGATCAGGTGTGTCTCTGATATGGATCAAGTGTGTCTGATATTGATGGGTGTCTGATATTGATCATGTGCGTCTCTAATATTGATCAGGTATGTCTGATATTGATCAGGTGTGTCTGATATTGATCAGGTGTCTCTGATATTGATCAGGTGTGTCTCTTATATTGATAAGGTGTCTCTGATATTGATCAGGTGTGTCTGATATTCATCAGGTGTGTCTGTGATATTGATCAGGTGTCTTTGTATATTGATCTGATATTGATCAGGTGTGTCTCTGATATTGATCACGTGTCTCTGATATTGACCAGGATTTTCTCTGATATTGATCAGGTGTGTCTGATATTCATCAGGTGTGTCTCTGATATTGATCAGGTGTCTTTGTATCTTGATCTGATATTGATCAGGTGTGTCTCTGATATTGATCACGTATCTCTGATATTGATCAGGATTTCTCTGATATTGATCAGGTGTGTCTCTGATATTGATCAGGTGTGTCATTTATATTGATCAGGTGTCTCTGATATTGATCAGGTGTGTCTGATATTGATCAGGTCACCCTGATATTGATCAGGTGTCTCTGTTATTGATCAGGTGTGTCTGATATTGATCAGGTGTGTCTCTGATATTGATAAGGTGTGTCTGTGATATTAACCAGGTGAATCTGATCTTGTTAATGTGACTCTATTATTGATCAGGTGTGTCTCTGGTATTGATTGGGTGTCTCTGATATTGATCAGGTGTGTCTGATATTGATAAGGTGATTCTAATAATGATCAGGTATCTCTGATATTGATAAGGTGATTCTAATAATGATCAGGTATCTCTGATATTGATCAGGTGTGTCAGATATTGATGTATTGTCCTTGGTATTAATCAGGTGTCTCTGATATTGATCATGTGCGTCTCTAATATTGATCAGGTGTGTCTGATATTGATCAGGTGTTTCATTTATATTGATCAGCTGGATCGGATATTGATCTGGTGTGTCTCTGATGATGATCAGGTGTGTCTCTGATATTGATCAGGTGTGTCTGGTAGTCATCAAGTGTCTCTGATATTGATCAGATGTATCTCTGATATTGATCAGGTATGTCTGATATTGATCAGGTGTCTCTGATATTGATCAGGTGTGTCTCTTATATTGATCAGGTGTCTCTGATATTGATCAGGTGTGTCTAATATTGATCAGATGTGTCTCTGATATTGATCAGGTGTCTCTGATATTGATCAGGTGTGTCTCAGTAATTGATCAGGTGTGTCTCTGATATGGATCAGATGTGTCTGATATTAATCAGGTGTCTCTGATATTGATCAGGTGCGTCTCTAATATTGATCTGGTGTCTCTGATATTGATCAGGTGTGTCTCTGATATTGATCAGGTGTGTCTCTGATATTGATCAAGTATGTCTGATATTGCTCAGGTATACCTGTAATATTGATCAAGTATGTTTGATATTGCTCATGTGTGTCTCGGTTATTGATCAGGTGTGTCTGATATTGATCAGGTGTGTCTATAATATTGACCAGGTGTCTGTGATATTGATCATGTGTGTATCTGATATTGATCAGGTGTGTTTCTGATATTGATCAGGTGTGTCAGATATTGATGTGTTGTCCCTGGTATTGATCAGGTGTCTCTGATATTGATCAGGTGTGTCCAATATTAATCAGGTGTGTCCAATATTGATCAGGTGTGTCCGATATTGATCTGGTGTCTCTGATATTGAGCAGGTGTGTCTCTGATATTGATCAGGTATCTCTGATATTGATCAGGTGTGTCCGATATTGATCAGGTGTCTCTGATATTGATCACGTTTGTCTCTGATATTGATCAGATGTGTCTCTGATATGGAGCAGGTGTGTATGACATTGATCACATGTCTATGATATTGATCAGGTGCGTCTCTAATATTGAGCAGACATTTCACTGATATTGATCAGATGTGTCTAATATTGATCAGGTGTCTCTGATATTGATCAGGTGCGTCTCTAATATTGATCTGGTGTCTCTGATATTGATCAGGTGTGTCTCTGATATTGATCAGGTGTGTCTCTGATATTGATCAAGTATGTCTGATATTGCTCAGGTATACCTGTAATATTGATCAAGTATGTTTGATATTGCTCATGTGTGTCTCGGTTATTGATCAGGTGTGTCTGATATTGATCAGGTGTGTCTATAATATTGACCAGGTGTCTGTGATATTGATCATGTGTGTATCTGATATTGATCAGGTGTGTTTCTGATATTGATCAGGTGTGTCAGATATTGATGTGTTGTCCCTGGTATTGATCAGGTGTCTCTGATATTGATCAGGTGTGTTCAATATTAATCAGGTGTGTCCAATATTGATCAGGTGTGTCCGATATTGATCTGGTGTCTCTGATATTGAGCAGGTGTGTCTCTGATATTGATCAGGTATCTCTGATATTGATCAGGTGTGTCCGATATTGATCAGGTGTCTCTGATATTGATCACGTTTGTCTCTGATATTGATCAGATGTGTCTCTGATATGGAGCAGGTGTGTATGACATTGATCACATGTCTATGATATTGATCAGGTGCGTCTCTAATATTGAGCAGACATTTCACTGATATTGATCAGATGTGTCTAATATTGATCAGGTGTCTCTGATATTGATTAGGTGTTCCTCTGATATTGATCAGGTGTGTCTCTGATATGGATCAAGTGTGTCTGATATTGATGGGTGTCTCTGATATTGATCATGTGCGTCTCTAATATTGAACTGGTGTGTCTGATATTGGTCAGGTGTATCATTTATATTGATCAGGTGGGTCGGATATTGATCAAGTGTGTCTCTGATGATGATCAGGTGTGTCTCTGATATTGATCAGGTGTGTCTGGTAGTCATCAAGTGTCTCTGATATTGATCAGATGTGTCTCTGATATTGATCAGGTGTGTCTTATATTGATCAGGTGTCTCTGATATTGATCACGTGTCTCTGATATTGATCAGGATTTTCTCTGATATTGATCAGGTGTGTCTCTGATATTGATCAGGTGTCTTTGTATATTGATCAGGTGAGTCTGATATTGATCAGGTGTGTCTCTGATATTGATCACGTGTCTCTGATATTGATCAGGATTTTCTCTGATATTGATCAGGTTTGTCTCTGATATTGATCAGGTGTGTCTGATATTGATCAGGTCACCCTGATATTGATCAGGTGTGTCTAATATTGATCAGATGTGTCTCTGATATTGATCAGGTGTCTCTGATATTGATCAGGTGTGTCTCAGTAATTGATCAGGTGTGTCTCTGATATGGATCAGATGTGTCTGATATTAATCAGGTGTCTCTGATATTGATCAGGTGCGTCTCTAATATTGATCTGGTGTCTCTGATATTGATCAGGTGTGTCTCTGATATTGATCAGGTGTGTCTCTGATATTGATCAAGTATGTCTGATATTGCTCAGGTATACCTGTAATATTGATCAAGTATGTTTGATATTGCTCATGTGTGTCTCGGTTATTGATCAGGTGTGTCTGATATTGATCAGGTGTGTCTATAATATTGACCAGGTGTCTGTGATATTGATCATGTGTGTATCTGATATTGATCAGGTGTGTTTCTGATATTGATCAGGTGTGTCAGATATTGATGTGTTGTCCCTGGTATTGATCAGGTGTCTCTGATATTGATCAGGTGTGTCCAATATTGATCAGGTGTGTCCGATATTGATCAGGTGTGTCCGATATTGATCAGGTGTGTCCGATATTGAGCAGGTGTGTCTCTGATATTGATCAGGTATCTCTGATATTGATCAGGTATCTCTGATATTGATCAGGTGTCTCTGATATTGATCATGTTTGTCTCTGATATTGATCAGATGTTTGTCTGATATGGAGCAGGTGTGTATGACATTGATCACATGTCTATGATATTGATCAGGTGCGTCTCTAATGTTGAGCAGACATTTCACTGATATTGATCAGATGTGTCTAATATTGATCAGGTGTCTCTGATATTGATTAGGTGTTTCTCTGATATTGATCAGGTGTGTCTCTGATATGGATCAAGTGTGTCTGATATTGATGGGTGTCTGATATTGATCATGTGCGTCTCTAATATTGATCAGGTATGTCTGATATTGATCAGGTGTGTCTGATATTGATCAGGTGTCTCTGATATTGATCAGGTGTGTCTCTTATATTGATAAGGTGTCTCTGATATTGATCAGGTGTGTCTGATATTCATCAGGTGTGTCTGTGATATTGATCAGGTGTCTTTGTATATTGATCTGATATTGATCAGGTGTGTCTCTGATATTGATCACGTGTCTCTGATATTGACCAGGATTTTCTCTGATATTGATCAGGTGTGTCTGATATTCATCAGGTGTGTCTCTGATATTGATCAGGTGTCTTTGTATCTTGATCTGATATTGATCAGGTGTGTCTCTGATATTGATCACGTATCTCTGATATTGATCAGGATTTCTCTGATATTGATCAGGTGTGTCTCTGATATTGATCAGGTGTGTCATTTATATTGATCAGGTGTCTCTGATATTGATCAGGTGTGTCTGATATTGATCAGGTCACCCTGATATTGATCAGGTGTCTCTGTTATTGATCAGGTGTGTCTGATATTGATCAGGTGTGTCTCTGATATTGATAAGGTGTGTCTGTGATATTAACCAGGTGAATCTGATCTTGTTAATGTGACTCTATTATTGATCAGGTGTGTCTCTGGTATTGATTGGGTGTCTCTGATATTGATCAGGTGTGTCTGATATTGATAAGGTGATTCTAATAATGATCAGGTATCTCTGATATTGATAAGGTGATTCTAATAATGATCAGGTATCTCTGATATTGATCAGGTGTGTCAGATATTGATGTATTGTCCTTGGTATTAATCAGGTGTCTCTGATATTGATCATGTGCGTCTCTAATATTGATCAGGTGTGTCTGATATTGATCAGGTGTTTCATTTATATTGATCAGCTGGGTCGGATATTGATCTGGTGTGTCTCTGATGATGATCAGGTGTGTCTCTGATATTGATCAGGTGTGTCTGGTAGTCATCAAGTGTCTCTGATATTGATCAGATGTATCTCTGATATTGATCAGGTATGTCTGATATTGATCAGGTGTCTCTGATATTGATCAGGTGTGTCTCTTATATTGATCAGGTGTCTCTGATATTGATCAGGTGTGTCTAATATTGATCAGATGTGTCTCTGATATTGATCAGGTGTCTCTGATATTGATCAGGTGTGTCTCAGTAATTGATCAGGTGTGTCTCTGATATGGATCAGATGTGTCTGATATTAATCAGGTGTCTCTGATATTGATCAGGTGCGTCTCTAATATTGATCTGGTGTCTCTGATATTGATCAGGTGTGTCTCTGATATTGATCAGGTGTGTCTCTGATATTGATCAAGTATGTCTGATATTGCTCAGGTATACCTGTAATATTGATCAAGTATGTTTGATATTGCTCATGTGTGTCTCGGTTATTGATCAGGTGTGTCTGATATTGATCAGGTGTGTCTATAATATTGACCAGGTGTCTGTGATATTGATCATGTGTGTATCTGATATTGATCAGGTGTGTTTCTGATATTGATCAGGTGTGTCAGATATTGATGTGTTGTCCCTGGTATTGATCAGGTGTCTCTGATATTGATCAGGTGTGTCCAATATTAATCAGGTGTGTCCAATATTGATCAGGTGTGTCCGATATTGATCTGGTGTCTCTGATATTGAGCAGGTGTGTCTCTGATATTGATCAGGTATCTCTGATATTGATCAGGTGTGTCCGATATTGATCAGGTGTCTCTGATATTGATCACGTTTGTCTCTGATATTGATCAGATGTGTCTCTGATATGGAGCAGGTGTGTATGACATTGATCACATGTCTATGATATTGATCAGGTGCGTCTCTAATATTGAGCAGACATTTCACTGATATTGATCAGATGTGTCTAATATTGATCAGGTGTCTCTGATATTGATTAGGTGTTCCTCTGATATTGATCAGGTGTGTCTCTGATATGGATCAAGTGTGTCTGATATTGATGGGTGTCTCTGATATTGATCATGTGCGTCTCTAATATTGAACTGGTGTGTCTGATATTGGTCAGGTGTATCATTTATATTGATCAGGTGGGTCGGATATTGATCAAGTGTGTCTCTGATGATGATCAGGTGTGTCTCTGATATTGATCAGGTGTGTCTGGTAGTCATCAAGTGTCTCTGATATTGATCAGATGTGTCTCTGATATTGATCAGGTGTGTCTTATATTGATCAGGTGTCTCTGATATTGATCACGTGTCTCTGATATTGATCAGGATTTTCTCTGATATTGATCAGGTGTGTCTCTGATATTGATCAGGTGTCTTTGTATATTGATCAGGTGAGTCTGATATTGATCAGGTGTGTCTCTGATATTGATCACGTGTCTCTGATATTGATCAGGATTTTCTCTGATATTGATCAGGTTTGTCTCTGATATTGATCAGGTGTGTCTGATATTGATCAGGTCACCCTGATATTGATCAGGTGTGTCTAATATTGATCAGATGTGTCTCTGATATTGATCAGGTGTCTCTGATATTGATCAGGTGTGTCTCTGATATGGATCAGATGTGTCTGATATTAATCAGGTGTCTCTGATATTGATCAGGTGCGTCTCTAATATTGATCTGGTGTCTCTGATATTGATCAGGTGTGTCTCTGATATTGATCAGGTGTGTCTCTGATATTGATCAAGTATGTCTGATATTGCTCAGGTATACCTGTAATATTGATCAAGTATGTTTGATATTGCTCATGTGTGTCTCGGTTATTGATCAGGTGTGTCTGATATTGATCAGGTGTGTCTATAATATTGACCAGGTGTCTGTGATATTGATCATGTGTGTATCTGATATTGATCAGGTGTGTTTCTGATATTGATCAGGTGTGTCAGATATTGATGTGTTGTCCCTGGTATTGATCAGGTGTCTCTGATATTGATCAGGTGTGTCCAATATTGATCAGGTGTGTCCGATATTGATCAGGTGTGTCCGATATTGATCAGGTGTGTCCGATATTGAGCAGGTGTGTCTCTGATATTGATCAGGTATCTCTGATATTGATCAGGTATCTCTGATATTGATCAGGTGTCTCTGATATTGATCATGTTTGTCTCTGATATTGATCAGATGTGTGTCTAATATGGAGCAGGTGTGTATGACATTGATCACATGTCTATGATATTGATCAGGTGCGTCTCTAATGTTGAGCAGACATTTCACTGATATTGATCATATGTGTCTAATATTGATCAGGTGTCTCTGATATTGATTAGGTGTTTCTCTGATATTGATCAGGTGTGTCTCTGATAGTGACCAGGTGTGTCTGATATTGACCACGTATGTCTCTGATATTGATCAGGTGACACTGATATTGATCAGGTGTCTCTGATATTGATCAGGTGTCTCTGTTTGATCAGGTGTGTATCTGATACTGATCAGGTGAGTCTGATATTGATCAGGTGTGTCTAATATTGATCAGATGTGTCTCTGATATTGATCAGGTGTCTCTGATATTGATCAGGTGTGTCTCAGTAATTGATCAGGTGTGTCTCTGATATGGATCAGATGTGTCTGATATTAATCAGGTGTCTCTGATATTGATCAGGTGCGTCTCTAAAATTGATCTGGTGTCTCTGATATTGATCAGGTGTGTCTCTGATATTGATCAGGTGTGTCTCTGATATTGATCAAGTATGTCTGATATTGCTCAGGTATACCTGTAATATTGATCAAGTATGTTTGATATTGCTCATGTGTGTCTCGGTTATTGATCAGGTGTGTCTGATATTGATCAGGTGTGTCTATAATATTGACCAGGTGTCTGTGATATTGATCATGTGTGTATCTGATATTGATCAGGTGTGTTTCTGATATTGATCAGGTGTGTCAGATATTGATGTGTTGTCCCTGGTATTGATCAGGTGTCTCTGATATTGATCAGGTGTGTCCGATATTGATCAGGTGTGTCCGATATTGATCAGGTGTGTCCGATATTGAGCAGGTGTATCTCTGATATTGACCAGGTGTCTGTGATATTGATCATGTGTGTATCTGATATTGATCAGGTGTGTTTCTGATATTGATCAGGTGTGTCAGATATTGATGTGTTGTCCCTGGTATTGATCAGGTGTGTCCGATATTGATCAGGTGTGTCCGATATTGATCAGGTGTGTCCGATATTGATCAGGTGTGTCTCTGATATTGATCAGGTATCTCTGATATTGATCAGGTGTCTCTGATATTGATCATGTTTGTCTCTGATATTGATCAGATGTGTGTCTGATATGGAGCAGGTGTGTATGACATTGATCACATGTCTATGATATTGATCAGGTGCGTCTCTAATGTTGAGCAGACATTTCACTGATATTGATCAGATGTGTCTAATATTGATCAGGTGTCTCTGATATTGATTAGGTGTTTCTCTGATATTGATCAGGTGTGTCTCTGATATGGATCAAGTGTGTCTGATATTGATGGGTGTCTGATATTGTTCATGTGCGTCTCTAATATTGATCAGGTATGTCTGATATTGATCAGGTGTGTCTGATATTGATCAGGTGTCTCTGATATTGATCAGGTGTGTCTCTTATATTGATCAGGTGTCTCTGATATTGATCAGGTGTGTCTGATATTCATCAGGTGTGTCTGTGATATTGATCAGGTGTCTTTGTATATTGATCTGATATTGATCAGGTGTGTCTCTGATATTGATCACGTGTCTCTGATATTGACCAGGATTTTCTCTGATATTGATCAGGTGTGTCTGATATTCATCAGGTGTGTCTCTGATATTGATCAGGTGTCTTTGTATCTTGATCTGATATTGATCAGGTGTGTCTCTGATATTGATCACGTGTCTCTGATATTGATCAGGATTTTCTCTGATATTGATCAGGTGTGTCTCTGATATTGATCAGGTGTGTCATTTATATTGATCAGGTGTCTCTGATATTGATCAGGTGTGTCTGATATTGATCAGGTCACCCTGATATTGATCAGGTGTCTCTGTTATTGATCAGGTGTGTCTGATATTGATCAGGTGTGTCTCTGATATTGATAAGGTGTGTCTGTGATATTAACCAGGTGAATCTGATCTTGTTAATGTGACTCTATTATTGATCAGGTGTGTCTCTGGTATTGATTGGGTGTCTCTGATATTGATCAGGTGTGTCTGATATTGATAAGGTGATTCTAATAATGATCAGGTATCTCTGATATTGATAAGGTGATTCTAATAATGATCAGGTATCTCTGATATTGATCAGGTGTGTCAGATATTGATGTGTTGTCCTTGGTATTAATCAGGTGTCTCTGATATTGATCATGTGCGTCTCTAATATTGATCAGGTGTGTCTGATATTGATCAGGTGTTTCATTTATATTGATCAGCTGGGTCGGATATTGATCTGGTGTGTCTCTGATGATGATCAGGTGTGTCTCTGATATTGATCAGGTGTGTCTGGTAGTCATCAAGTGTCTCTGATATTGATCAGATGTATCTCTGATATTGATCAGGTATGTCTGATATTGATCAGGTGTCTCTGATATTGATCAGGTGTGTCTCTTATATTGATCAGGTGTCTCTGATATTGATCAGGTGTGTCTAATATTGATCAGATGTGTCTCTGATATTGATCAGGTGTCTCTGATATTGATCAGGTGTGTCTCAGTAATTGATCAGGTGTGTCTCTGATATGGATCAGATGTGTCTGATATTAATCAGGTGTCTCTGATATTGATCAGGTGCGTCTCTAATATTGATCTGGTGTCTCTGATATTGATCAGGTGTGTCTCTGATATTGATCAGGTGTGTCTCTGATATTGATCAAGTATGTCTGATATTGCTCAGGTATACCTGTAATATTGATCAAGTATGTTTGATATTGCTCATGTGTGTCTCGGTTATTGATCAGGTGTGTCTGATATTGATCAGGTGTGTCTATAATATTGACCAGGTGTCTGTGATATTGATCATGTGTGTATCTGATATTGATCAGGTGTGTTTCTGATATTGATCAGGTGTGTCAGATATTGATGTGTTGTCCCTGGTATTGATCAGGTGTCTCTGATATTGATCAGGTGTGTTCAATATTGATCAGGTGTGTCCAATATTGATCAGGTGTGTCCGATATTGATCTGGTGTCTCTGATATTGAGCAGGTGTGTCTCTGATATTGATCAGGTATCTCTGATATTGATCAGGTGTGTCCGATATTGATCAGGTGTCTCTGATATTGATCACGTTTGTCTCTGATATTGATCAGATGTGTCTCTGATATGGAGCAGGTGTGTATGACATTGATCACATGTCTATGATATTGATCAGGTGCGTCTCTAATATTGAGCAGACATTTCACTGATATTGATCAGATGTGTCTAATATTGATCAGGTGTCTCTGATATTGATTAGGTGTTCCTCTGATATTGATCAGGTGTGTCTCTGATATGGATCAAGTGTGTCTGATATTGATGGGTGTCTCTGATATTGATCATGTGCGTCTCTAATATTGAACTGGTGTGTCTGATATTGGTCAGGTGTATCATTTATATTGATCATGTGGGTCGGATATTGATCAAGTGTGTCTCTGATGATGATCAGGTGTGTCTCTGATATTGATCAGGTGTGTCTGGTAGTCATCAAGTGTCTCTGATATTGATCAGATGTGTCTCTGATATTGATCAGGTGTGTCTTATATTGATCAGGTGTCTCTGATATTGATCACGTGTCTCTGATATTGATCAGGATTTTCTCTGATATTGATCAGGTGTGTCTCTGATATTGATCAGGTGTCTTTGTATATTGATTAGGTGAGTCTGATATTGATCAGGTGTGTCTCTGATATTGATCACGTGTCTCTGATATTGATCAGGATTTTCTCTGATATTGATCAGGTTTGTCTCTGATATTGATCAGGTGTGTCTGATATTGATCAGGTCACCCTGATATTGATCAGGTGTGTCTAATATTGATCAGATGTGTCTCTGATATTGATCAGGTGTCTCTGATATTGATCAGGTGTGTCTCAGTAATTGATCAGGTGTGTCTCTGATATGGATCAGATGTGTCTGATATTAATCAGGTGTCTCTGATATTGATCAGGTGCGTCTCTAATATTGATCTGGTGTCTCTGATATTGATCAGGTGTGTCTCTGATATTGATCAGGTGTGTCTCTGATATTGATCAAGTATGTCTGATATTGCTCAGGTATACCTGTAATATTGATCAAGTATGTTTGATATTGCTCATGTGTGTCTCGGTTATTGATCAGGTGTGTCTGATATTGATCAGGTGTGTCTATAATATTGACCAGGTGTCTGTGATATTGATCATGTGTGTATCTGATATTGATCAGGTGTGTTTCTGATATTGATCAGGTGTGTCAGATATTGATGTGTTGTCCCTGATATTGATCAGGTGTCTCTGATATTGATCAGGTGTGTCCAATATTGATCAGGTGTGTCCGATATTGATCAGGTGTGTCCGATATTGATCAGGTGTGTCCGATATTGAGCAGGTGTGTCTCTGATATTGATCATGTATCTCTGATATTGATCAGGTATCTCTGATATTGATCAGGTGTCTCTGATATTGATCATGTTTGTCTCTGATATTGATCAGATGTTTGTCTGATATGGAGCAGGTGTGTATGACATTGATCACATGTCTATGATATTGATCAGGTGCGTCTCTAATGTTGAGCAGACATTTCACTGATATTGATCAGATGTGTCTAATATTGATCAGGTGTCTCTGATATTGATTAGGTGTTTCTCTGATATTGATCAGGTGTGTCTCTGATATGGATCAAGTGTGTCTGATATTGATGGGTGTCTGATATTGATCATGTGCGTCTCTAATATTGATCAGGTATGTCTGATATTGATCAGGTGTGTCTGATATTGATCAGGTGTCTCTGATATTGATCAGGTGTGTCTCTTATATTGATAAGGTGTCTCTGATATTGATCAGGTGTGTCTGATATTCATCAGGTGTGTCTGTGATATTGATCAGGTGTCTTTGTATATTGATCTGATATTGATCAGGTGTGTCTCTGATATTGATCACGTGTCTCTGATATTGACCAGGATTTTCTCTGATATTGATCAGGTGTGTCTGATATTCATCAGGTGTGTCTCTGATATTGATCAGGTGTCTTTGTATCTTGATCTGATATTGATCAGGTGTGTCTCTGATATTGATCACGTATCTCTGATATTGATCAGGATTTCTCTGATATTGATCAGGTGTGTCTCTGATATTGATCAGGTGTGTCATTTATATTGATCAGGTGTCTCTGATATTGATCAGGAGTGTCTGATATTGATCAGGTCACCCTGATATTGATCAGGTGTCTCTGTTATTGATCAGGTGTGTCTGATATTGATCAGGTGTGTCTCTGATATTGATAAGGTGTGTCTGTGATATTAACCAGGTGAATCTGATCTTGTTAATGTGACTCTATTATTGATCAGGTGTGTCTCTGGTATTGATTGGGTGTCTCTGATATTGATCAGGTGTGTCTGATATTGATAAGGTGATTCTAATAATGATCAGGTATCTCTGATATTGATAAGGTGATTCTAATAATGATCAGGTATCTCTGATATTGATCAGGTGTGTCAGATATTGATGTATTGTCCTTGGTATTAATCAGGTGTCTCTGATATTGATCATGTGCGTCTCTAATATTGATCAGGTGTGTCTGATATTGATCAGGTGTTTCATTTATATTGATCAGCTGGGTCGGATATTGATCTGGTGTGTCTCTGATGATGATCAGGTGTGTCTCTGATATTGATCAGGTGTGTCTGGTAGTCATCAAGTGTCTCTGATATTGATCAGATGTATCTCTGATATTGATCAGGTATGTCTGATATTGATCAGGTGTCTCTGATATTGATCAGGTGTGTCTCTTATATTGATCAGGTGTCTCTGATATTGATCAGGTGTGTCTAATATTGATCAGATGTGTCTCTGATATTGATCAGGTGTCTCTGATATTGATCAGGTGTGTCTCAGTAATTGATCAGGTGTGTCTCTGATATGGATCAGATGTGTCTGATATTAATCAGGTGTCTCTGATATTGATCAGGTGCGTCTCTAATATTGATCTGGTGTCTCTGATATTGATCAGGTGTGTCTCTGATATTGATCAGGTGTGTCTCTGATATTGATCAAGTATGTCTGATATTGCTCAGGTATACCTGTAATATTGATCAAGTATGTTTGATATTGCTCATGTGTGTCTCGGTTATTGATCAGGTGTGTCTGATATTGATCAGGTGTGTCTATAATATTGACCAGCTGTCTGTGATATTGATCATGTGTGTATCTGATATTGATCAGGTGTGTTTCTGATATTGATCAGGTGTGTCAGATATTGATGTGTTGTCCCTGGTATTGATCAGGTGTCTCTGATATTGATCAGGTGTGTCCAATATTAATCAGGTGTGTCCAATATTGATCAGGTGTGTCCGATATTGATCTGGTGTCTCTGATATTGAGCAGGTGTGTCTCTGATATTGATCAGGTATCTCTGATATTGATCAGGTGTGTCCGATATTGATCAGGTGTCTCTGATATTGATCACGTTTGTCTCTGATATTGATCAGATGTGTCTCTGATATGGAGCAGGTGTGTATGACATTGATCACATGTCTATGATATTGATCAGGTGCGTCTCTAATATTGAGCAGACATTTCACTGATATTGATCAGATGTGTCTAATATTGATCAGGTGTCTCTGATATTGATTAGGTGTTTCTCTGATATTGATCAGGTGTGTCTCTGATATGGATCAAGTGTGTCTGATATTGATGGGTGTCTGATATTGATCATGTGCGTCTCTAATATTGATCAGGTATGTCTGATATTGATCAGGTGTGTCTGATATTGATCAGGTGTCTCTGATATTGATCAGGTGTGTCTCTTATATTGATCAGGTGTCTCTGATATTGATCAGGTGTGTCTGATATTCATCAGGTGTGTCTGTGATATTGATCAGGTGTCTTTGTATATTGATCTGATATTGATCAGGTGTGTCTCTGATATTGATCACGTGTCTCTGATATTGACCAGGATTTTCTCTGAAATTGATCAGGTGTGTCTGATATTCATCAGGTGTGTCTCTGATATTGATCAGGTGTCTTTGTATCTTGATCTGATATTGATCAGGTGTGTCTCTGATATTGATCACGTATCTCTGATATTGATCAGGATTTCTCTGATATTGATCAGGTGTGTCTCTGATATTGATCAGGTGTGTCATTTATATTGATCAGGTGTCTCTGATATTGATCAGGTGTGTCTGATATTGATCAGGTCACCCTGATATTGATCAGGTGTCTCTGTTATTGATCAGGTGTGTCTGATATTGATCAGGTGTGTCTCTGATATTGATAAGGTGTGTCTGTGATATTAACCAGGTGAATCTGATCTTGTTAATGTGACTCTATTATTGATCAGGTGT
The DNA here is from genome assembly GCF_044704955.1 of Pristiophorus japonicus. Classification (NCBI taxonomy): domain Eukaryota; kingdom Metazoa; phylum Chordata; class Chondrichthyes; family Pristiophoridae; genus Pristiophorus; species Pristiophorus japonicus. Next base: position 52,611,380 of record NC_091993.1, read on the forward strand.
GTCTCTGGTATTGATTGGGTGTCTCTGATATTGATCAGGTGTGTCTGATATTGATAAGGTGATTCTAATAATGATCAGGTGTGTCTCTGATATTGATCAGGTATCTCTGATATTGATCAGGTGTGTCCGATATTGATCAGGTGTCTCTGATATTGATCACGTTTGTCTCTGATATTGATCAGATGTGTCTCTGATATGGAGCAGGTGTGTATGACATTGATCACATGTCTATGATATTGATCAGGTGCGTCTCTAATATTGAGCAGACATTTTACTGATATTGATCAGATGTGTCTAATATTGATCAGGTGTCTCTGATATTGATTAGGTGTTCCTCTGATATTGATCAGGTGTGTCTCTGATATGGATCAAGTGTGTCTGATATTGATGGGTGTCTCTGATATTGATCATGTGCGTCTCTAATATTGAACTGGTGTGTCTGATATTGGTTAGGTGTATCATTTATATTGATCAGGTGGGTCGGACATTGATCAAGTGTGTCTCTGATGATGATCAGGTGTGTCTCTGATATTGATCAGGTGTGTCTGGTAGTCATCAAGTGTCTCTGATATTGATCAGATGTGTCTCTGATATTGATCAGGTGTGTCTTATATTGATCAGGTGTCTCTGATATTGATCAGGTGTCTCTGATATTGATCACGTGTCTCTGATATTGATCATGTGTCTCTGATATTGATCAGGATTTTCTCTGATATTGATCAGGTGTGTCTCTGATATTGATCAGGTGTCTTTGTATATTGATCAGGTGAGTCTGATATTGATCAGGTTTGTCTCTGATATTGATCACGTGTCTCTGATATTGACCAGGTGTGTCTCAGTAATTGATCAGGTGTGTCTCTGATATGGATCAAATGTGTCTAATATTAATCAGGTGTCTCTAATATTGATCAGGTGCGTCTCTAATATTGATCTGGTGTCTCTGATATTGATCAGGTGTGACTCTGATATTGATCAAGTATGTCTGATATTGCTCAGGTATACCTGTAATATTGATCAAGTATGTTTGATATTGCTCATGTGTGTCTCGGTTATTGATCAGGTGTGTCTGATATTGATCAGGTGTGTCTATAATATTGACCAGGTGTCTGTGATATTGATCATGTGTGTATCTGATATTGATCAGGTGTGTTTCTGATATTGATCAGGTGTGTCAGATATTGATGTGTTGTCCCTGGTATTGATCAGGTGTCTCTGATATTGATCAGGTGTGTCCAATATTGATCAGGTGTGTCCGATATTGATCAGGTGTGTCCGATATTGATCAGGTGTGTCCGATATTGAGCAGGTGTGTCTCTGATATTGATCAGGTATCTCTGATATTGATCAGGTATCTCTGATATTGATCAGGTGTCTCTGATATTGATCATGTTTGTCTCTGATATTGATCAGATGTGTGTCTGATATGGAGCAGGTGTGTATGACATTGATCACATGTCTATGATATTGATCAGGTGCGTCTCTAATGTTGAGCAGACATTTCACTGATATTGATCAGATGTGTCTAATATTGATCAGGTGTCTCTGATATTGATTAGGTGTTTCTCTGATATTGATCAGGTGTGTCTCTGATATGGATCAAGTGTGTCTGATATTGATGGGTGTCTGATATTGATCATGTGCGTCTCTAATATTGATCAGGTATGTCTGATATTGATCAGGTGTGTCTGATATTGATCAGGTGTCTCTGATATTGATCAGGTGTGTCTCTTATATTGATCAGGTGTCTCTGATATTGATCAGGTGTGTCTGATATTCATCAGGTGTGTCTGTGATATTGATCAGGTGTCTTTGTATATTGATCTGATATTGATCAGGTGTGTCTCTGATATTGATCACGTGTCTCTGATATTGACCAGGATTTTCTCTGATATTGATCAGGTGTGTCTGATATTCATCAGGTGTGTCTCTGATATTGATCAGGTGTCTTTGTATCTTGATCTGATATTGATCAGGTGTGTCTCTGATATTGATCACGTATCTCTGATATTGATCAGGATTTCTCTGATATTGATCAGGTGTGTCTCTGATATTGATCAGGTGTGTCATTTATATTGATCAGGTGTCTCTGATATTGATCAGGTGTGTCTGATATTGATCAGGTCACCCTGATATTGATCAGGTGTCTCTGTTATTGATCAGGTGTGTCTGATATTGATCAGGTGTGTCTCTGATATTGATAAGGTGTGTCTGTGATATTAACCAGGTGAATCTGATCTTGTTAATGTGACTCTATTATTGATCAGGTGTGTCTCTGGTATTGATTAGGTGTCTCTGATATTGATCAGGTGTGTCTGATATTGATAAGGTGATTCTAATAATGATCAGGTATCTCTGATATTGATAAGGTGATTCTAATAATGATCAGGTATCTCTGATATTGATCAGGTGTGTCAGATATTGATGTGTTGTCCTTGGTATTAATCAGGTGTCTCTGATATTGATCATGTGCGTCTCTAATATTGATCAGGTGTGTCTGATATTGATCAGGTGTTTCATTTATATTGATCAGCTGGGTCGGATATTGATCTGGTGTGTCTCTGATGATGATCAGGTGTGTCTCTGATATTGATCAGGTGTGTCTGGTAGTCATCAAGTGTCTCTGATATTGATCAGAAGTATCTCTGATATTGATCAGGTATGTCTGATATTGATCAGGTGTCTCTGATATTGATCAGGTGTGTCTCTTATATTGATCAGGTGTCTCTGATATTGATCAGGTGTGTCTAATATTGATCAGATGTGTCTCTGATATTGATCAGGTGTCTCTGATATTGATCAGGTGTGTCTCAGTAATTGATCAGGTGTGTCTCTGATATGGATCAGATGTGTCTGATATTAATCAGGTGTCTCTGATATTGATCAGGTGCGTCTCTAATATTGATCTGGTGTCTCTGATATTGATCAGGTGTGTCTCTGATATTGATCAGGTGTGTCTCTGATATTGATCAAGTATGTCTGATATTGCTCAGGTATACCTGTATTATTGATCAAGTATGTTTGATATTACTCATGTGTGTCTCGGTTATTGATCAGGTGTGTCTGATATTGATCAGGTGTGTCTATAATATTGACCAGGTGTCTGTGATATTGATCATGTGTGTATCTGATATTGATCAGGTGTGTTTCTGATATTGATCAGGTGTGTCAGATATTGATGTGTTGTCCCTGGTATTGATCAGGTGTCTCTGATATTGAGCAGGTGTGTCCAATATTGATCAGGTGTGTCCGATATTGATCAGGTGTGTCCGATATTGATCTGGTGTCTCTGATATTGATCACGTTTGTCTCTGATATTGATCAGATGTGTCTCTGATATGGAGCAGGTGTGTATGACATTGATCACATGTCTATGATATTGATCAGGTGCGTCTCTAATGTTGAGCAGACATTTCACTGATATTGATCAGATGTGTCTAATATTGATCAGGTGTCTCTGATATTGATTAGGTGTTTCTCTGATATTGATCAGGTGTGTCTCTGATATTGATCAAGTGTGTCTGATATTGATGGGTGTCTCTGATATTGATCATGTGCGTCTCTAATATTGATCAGGTATGTCTGATATTGATCAGGTGTGTCTGATATTGATCAGGTGTCTCTGATATTGATCAGGTGTGTCTCTTATATTGATCAGGTGTCTCTGATATTGATCAGGTGTGTCTGTGATATTGATCAGGTGTCTTTGTATATTGATCTGATATTGATCAGGTGTGTCTCTGATATTGATCACGTGTCTCTGATAGTGATCAGGAGTTTCTCTGATATTGATCAGGTTTGTCTCTGATATTGATCAGGTGTGTCTCTGATATTGATCAGGTGTGTCATTTATATTGATCAGGTATCTCTGATATTGATCAGGTGTGTCTGATATTGATCAGGTCACCCTGATATTGATCAGTTGTCTCCGTTATTGATCAGGTGTGTCTGATATTGATCAGCTCTGCCTGATATTGATCAGGTGTGTCTGTGATATTAACCAGGTGAATCTGATCTTGTTAAGGTGACTCTGATATTGATCAGGTGTCTCTGATATTGATCAGGTGTGTCTCTGATATTGATCAGGTGTGTCTGATATTTATAAGGTGATTCTAATAATGATCAGGTATCTCTGATATTGATCAGGTGTCTCTGATATTAAACAGCTTTGTCTGTGAAATTGAACAGGTGTGTCTCTGATATTGATCAGGTGCCTCTGATATTGATCAAGTCTGTCTCTGATATAGATCACGTGTTCCTGATATTGATCAGGTGTGTCTCTGATATTGATCAGGTGTCTCTGATATTGATCAGGTGTCTCTGTTTGATCAGGTGTGTCGCTGATATTGATCAGGTGTGTATCTGATACTGATCAGGTGAGTCTGATATTGATCAGGTGAATCTGATATTGATCATGTGTGTCTCGCATATTGATCATGTGTTTCTCTGATATTGATCAGGTGTGTCTAATATTGATCAGATGTGTCTCTGATATTGATCAGGTGTCTCTGATATCAATCAGCTGTGTCTCAGTAATTGATCAGGTGTGTCTCTGATATGGATCAGGTGTGTCTGATATTAATCAGGTGTCTCTGATATTGATCAGGTGCGTCTCTAATATTGATCTGGTGTCTCTGATATTGATCTGGTGTCTCTGATATTGATCAGGTGTGTCTCCGATATTGATCAGGTATGTCTCTGATATTGATCAGGTATGTCTGATATTGCTCAGGTGTACCTGTAATATTGATCAAGTATGTTTGATATTGCTCATGTGTGTCTCGGTTATTGATCAGGTGTGTCTGATATTGATCAGGTGTGTCTATAATATTGACCATGTGTCTGTGATATTGATCATGTGTGTATCTGATATTGATCATGTGTTTCTGATATTGATCAGGTGTGTATCTGTTATTGATCATGTGTGTTTCTGATATTGATCAGGTGTGTTTCTGATATTGATCAGGTGTGTTTCTGATATTGATCAGGTGTGTCAGATATTGATGTGTTGTCCTTGGTATTAATCAGGTGTCTCTGATATTGCTCAGGTGTGTCCAATATTGATCAGGTGTGTCAAATATTGATCAGGTGTGTCCGATATTGATCTGGTGTCTCTGATATTGATCACGTTTGTCTCTGATATTGATCAGATGTGTCTCTGATATGGAGCAGGTGTGTATGACAGTGATCACATGTCTATGATATTGATCAGGTGCGTCTCTAATATTGAGCAGACATTTCACTGTTATTGATCAGATGTGTCTAATATTGATCAGGTGTCTCTGATATTGATTAGGTGTTCCTCTGATATTGATCAGGTGTGTCTCTGATATGGATCAAGTGTGTCTGATATTGATGGGTGTCTCTGATATTGATCATGTGCGTCTCTAATATTGAACTGGTGTGTCTGATATTGGTCAGGTGTATCATTTATATTGATCAGATGGGTCGGACATTGATCAAGTGTGTCTCTGATGATGATCAAGTGTGTCTCTGATATTGATCAGGTGTGTCATTTATATTGATCAGGTGTCTCTGATATTGATCAGGTGTGTCTGATATTGATCAGGTCACCCTGATATTGATCAGGTGTCTCTGTTATTGATCAGGTGTGTCTGATATTGATCAGGTGTGTCTCTGATATTGATAAGGTGTGTCTGTGATATTAACCAGGTGAATATGATCTTGTTAAGGTGACTCTGATATTGATCAGGTGTCTCTGATATTGATCAGGTGTGTCTCTGATATTGATCAGGTGTGTCTGATATTTATAAGGTGATTCTAATAATGATCAGGTATCTCTGATATTGATCAGGTGTCTCTGATATTAAACAGCTTTGTCTGTGAAATTGAACAGGTGTGTCTCTGATATTGATCAGGTGCCTCTGATATTGATCAAGTGTGTCTCTGATATAGATCACGTGTTCCTGATATTGATCAGGTGTGTCTCTGATATTGATCAGGTGTCTCTGATATTGATCAGGTGTCTCTGTTTGATCAGGTGTGTCGCTGATATTGATCAGGTGTGTATCTGATACTGATCAGGTGAGTCTGATATTGATCAGGTGAATCTGATATTGATCATGTGTGTCTCGCATATTGATCATGTGTTTCTCTGATATTGATCAGGTGTGTCTAATATTGATCAGATGTGTCTCTGATATTGATCAGGTGTCTCTGATATCAATCAGCTGTGTCTCAGTAATTGATCAGGTGTGTCTCTGATATGGATCAGGTGTGTCTGATATTAATCAGGTGTCTCTGATATTGATCAGGTGCGTCTCTAATATTGATCTGGTGTCTCTGATATTGATCTGGTGTCTCTGATATTGATCAGGTGTGTCTCCGATATTGATCAGGTATGTCTCTGATATTGATCAGGTATGTCTGATATTGCTCAGGTGTACCTGTAATATTGATCAAGTATGTTTGATATTGCTCATGTGTGTCTCGGTTATTGATCAGGTGTGTCTGATATTGATCAGGTGTGTCTATAATATTGACCATGTGTCTGTGATATTGATCATGTGTGTATCTGATATTGATCATGTGTTTCTGATATTGATCAGGTGTGTATCTGTTATTGATCATGTGTGTTTCTGATATTGATCAGGTGTGTTTCTGATATTGATCAGGTGTGTTTCTGATATTGATCAGGTGTGTCAGATATTGATGTGTTGTCCTTGGTATTAATCAGGTGTCTCTGATATTGCTCAGGTGTGTCCAATATTGATCAGGTGTGTCAAATATTGATCAGGTGTGTCCGATATTGATCTGGTGTCTCTGATATTGATCACGTTTGTCTCTGATATTGATCAGATGTGTCTCTGATATGGAGCAGGTGTGTATGACAGTGATCACATGTCTATGATATTGATCAGGTGCGTCTCTAATATTGAGCAGACATTTCACTGTTATTGATCAGATGTGTCTAATATTGATCAGGTGTCTCTGATATTGATTAGGTGTTCCTCTGATATTGATCAGGTGTGTCTCTGATATGGATCAAGTGTGTCTGATATTGATGGGTGTCTCTGATATTGATCATGTGCGTCTCTAATATTGAACTGGTGTGTCTGATATTGGTCAGGTGTATCATTTATATTGATCAGATGGGTCGGACATTGATCAAGTGTGTCTCTGATGATGATCAGGTGTGTCTCTGATATTGATCAGGTGTGTCTGGTAGTCATCAAGTGTCTCTGATATTGATCAGATGTGTCTCTGATATTGATCAGGTGTGTCTTATATTGATCAGGTGTCTCTGATATTGATCAGGTGTCTCTGATATTGATCACGTGTCTCTGATATTGATCATGTGTCTCTGATATTGATCAGGATTTTCTCTGATATTGATCAGGTGTGTCTCTGATATTGATCAGGTGTCTTTGTATATTGATCAGGTGAGTCTGATATTGATCAGGTGTGTCTCTGATATTGATCACGTGTCTCTGATATTGACCAGGATTTTCTCTGATATTGATCAGGTGTGTCTGATATTCATCAGGTGTGTCTCTGATATTGATCAGGTGTCTTTGTGTCTTGATCTGATATTGATCAGGTGTGTCTCTGATATTGATCACGTGTCTCTGATATTGATCAGGATTTTCTCTGATATTGATCAGGTGTGTCTCTGATATTGATCAGGTGTGTCATTTATATTGATCAGGTGTGTCTGATATTGATCAGGTGTGTCTGATATTGATCAGGTCACCCTGATATTGATCAGGTGTCTCCGTTATTGATCAGGTGTGTCTGATATTGATCAGGTGTGTCTCTGATATTGATCAGGTGTGTCTCTGATATTGATAAGGTGTGTCTGTGATATTAACCAGGTGAATCTGATCTTGTTAATGTGACTCTATTATTGATCAGGTGTGTCTCTGGTATTGATTGGGTGTCTCTGATATTGATCAGGTGTGTCTGATATTGATAAGGTGATTCTAATAATGATCAGGTATCTCTGATATTGATAAGGTTATTCTAATAATGTTCAGGTATCTCTGATATTGATCAGGTGTGTCAGATATTGATGTGTTGTCCTTGGTATTAATCAGGTGTCTCTGATATTGATCATGTGCATCTCTAATATTGATCAGGTGTGTCTGATATTGATCAGGTGTATCATTTATATTGATCAGCTGGGTCGGATATTGATCAGGTGTGTCTCTGATGATGATCAGGTGTGTCTCTGATATTGATCAGGTGTGTCTGGTAGTCATCAAGTGTCTCTGATATTGATCAGATGTATCTCTGATATTGATCAGGTGTGTCTGATATTGATCAGGTGTCTCTGATATTGATCAGGTGTGTCTCTTATATTGATCAGGTGTCTCTGATATTGATCAGGTGTGTCTAATATTGATCAGATGTGTCTCTGATATTGATCAGGTGTCTCTGATATTGATCAGGTGTGTCTCAGTAATTGATCAGGTGTGTCTCTGATATGGATCAGATGTGTCTGATATTAATCAGGTGTCTCTGATATTGATCAGGTGCGTCTCTAATATTGATCTGGTGTCTCTGATATTGATCAGGTGTGTCTCTGATATTGATCAGGTGTGTCTCTGATATTGATCAAGTATGTCTGATATTGCTCAGGTATACCTGTAATATTGATCAAGTATGTTTGATATTGCTCATGTGTGTCTCGGTTATTGATCAGGTGTGTCTGATATTGATCAGGTGTGTCTATAATATTGACCAGCTGTCTGTGATATTGATCATGTGTGTATCTGATATTGATCAGGTGTGTCAGATATTGATGTGTTGTCCCTGGTATTGATCAGGTGTCTCTGATATTGATCAGGTGTGTCCGATATTGATCAGGTGTGTCCGATATTGATCAGGTGTGTCCGATATTGAGCAGGTGTGTCTCTGATATTGATCAGGTATCTCTGATATTGATCAGGTATCTCTGATATTGATCAGGTATGTCCGATATTGATCAGGTGTCTCTGATATTGATCACGTTTGTCTCTGATATTGATCAGATGTGTGTCTGATATGGAGCAGGTGTGTATGACATTGATCACATGTCTATGATATTGATCAGGTGCGTCTCTAATGTTGAGCAGACATTTCACTGATATTGATCAGATGTGTCTAATATTGATCAGGTGTCTCTGATATTGATTAGGTGTTTCTCTGATATTGATCAGGTGTGTCTCTGATATGGATCAAGTGTGTCTGATATTGATGGGTGTCTCTGATATTGATCATGTGCGTCTCTAATATTGATCAGGTATGTCTGATATTGATCAGGTGTGTCTGATATTGATCAGGTGTCTCTGATATTGATCAGGTGTGTCTCTTATATTGATCAGGTGTCTCTGATATTGATCAGGTGTGTCTGATATTCATCAGGTGTGTCTGTGATATTGATCAGGGGTCTTTGTATATTGATCTTATATTGATCAGGTGTGTCTCTGATATTGATCACGTGTCTCTGATATTGACCAGGATTTTCTCTGATATTGATCAGGTGTGTCTGATATTCATCAGGTGTGTCTCTGATATTAATCAGGTGTCTTTGTATCTTGATCTGATATTGATCAGGTGTGTCTCTGATATTGATCACGTGTCTCTGATATTGATCAGGATTTTCTCTGATATTGATCAGGTGTGTCTCTGATATTGATCAGGTGTGTCATTTATATTGATCAGGTATCTCTGATATTGATCAGGTGTGTCTGATATTGATCAGGTCACCCTGATATTGATCAGTTGTCTCCGTTATTGATCAGGTGTGTCTGATATTGATCAGCTCTGCCTGATATTGATCAGGTGTGTCTGTGGTATTAACCAGGTGAATCTGATCTTGTTAAGGTGACTCTGATATTGATCAGGTGTCTCTGATATTGATCAGGTGTGTCTCTGATATTGATCAGGTGTGTCTGATATTGATAAGGTGATTCTAATAATGATCAGCTATCTCTGATATTGATCAGGTGTCTCTGATATTAAACAGCTTTGTCTGTGAAATTGAACAGGTGTGTCTCTGATATTGATCAGGTGTCTCTGATATTGATCAGGTGTGTCTGATATTTATAAGGTGATTCTAATAATGATCAGGTATCTCTGATATTGATCAGGTGTCTCTGATATTAAACAGCTTTGTCTGTGAAATTGAACAGGTGTGTCTCTGATATTGATCAGGTGCCTCTGATATTGATCAGGTGTGTCTCTGATATAGATCACGTGTTCCTGATATTGATCAGGTGTGTCTCTGATATTGATCAGGTGTCTCTGATATTGATCAGGTGTCTCTGTTTGATCAGGTGTGTCGCTGATATTGATCAGGTGTGTATCTGATACTGATCAGGTGAGTCTGATATTGATCACGTGAATCTGATATTGATCATGTGTGTCTCGCATATTGATCATGTGTTTCTCTGATATTGATCAGGTGTGTCTAATATTGATCAGATGTGTCTCTGATATTGATCAGGTGTCTCTGATATCGATCAGGTGTGTCTCAGTAATTGATCAGGTGTGTCTCTGATATGGATCAGGTGTGTCTGATATTAATCAGGTGTCTCTGGTATTGATCAGGTGCGTCTCTAATATTGATCAGGTGTGTCTCTGATATTGATCAGGTGTGTCTCTGATATTGATCAAGTGTGTCTGATATTGATGGGTGTCTCTGATATTGATCATGTGCGTCTCTAATATTGATCAGGTATGTCTGATATTTATCAGGTGTGTCTGATATTGATCAGGTGTCTCTGATATTGATCAGGTGTGTCTCTTATATTGATCAGGTGTCTCTGATATTGATCAGGTGTGTCTGTGATATTGATCAGGTGTCTTTGTATATTGATCTGATATTGATCAGGTGTGTCTCTGATATTGATCACGTGTCTCTGATAGTGATCAGGATTTTCTCTGATATTGATCAGGTTTGTCTCTGATATTGATCAGGTGTGTCTCTGATATTGATCAGGTGTGTCATTTATATTGATCAGGTATCTCTGATATTGATCAGGTGTGTCTGATATTGATCAGGTCACCCTGATATTGATCAGTTGTCTCCGTTATTGATCAGGTGTGTCTGATATTGATCAGCTCTGCCTGATATTGATCAGGTGTGTCTGTGATATTAACCAGGTGAATCTGATCTTGTTAAGGTGACTCTGATATTGATCAGGTGTCTCTGATATTGATCAGGTGTGTCTGATATTTATAAGGTGATTCTAATAATGATCAGGTATCTCTGATATTGATCAGGTGTCTCTGATATTAAACAGCTTTGTCTGTGAAATTGAACAGGTGTGTCTCTGATATTGATCAGGTGCCTCTGATATTGATCAAGTGTGTCTCTGATATAGATCACGTGTTCCTGATATTGATCAGGTGTGTCTCTGATATTGATCAGGTGTCTCTGATATTGATCAGGTGTCTCTGTTTGATCAGGTGTGTCGCTGATATTGATCAGGTGTGTATCTGATACTGATCAGGTGAGTCTGATATTGATCAGGTGAATCTGATATTGATCATGTGTGTCTCGCATATTGATCATGTGTTTCTCTGATATTGATCAGGTGTGTCTAATATTGATCAGATGTGTCTCTGATATTGATCAGGTGTCTCTGATATCAATCAGGTGTGTCTCAGTAATTGATCAGGTGTGTCTCTGATATGGATCAGGTGTGTCTGATATTAATCAGGTGTCTCTGATATTGATCAGGTGCGTCTCTAATATTGATCTGGTGTCTCTGATATTGATCTGGTGTCTCTGATATTGATCAGGTGTGTCTCCGATATTGATCAGGTATGTCTCTGATATTGATCAGGTATGTCTGATATTGCTCAGGTGTACCTGTAATATTGATCAAGTATGTTTGATATTGCTCATGTGTGTCTCGGTTATTGATCAGGTTTGTCTGATATTGATCAGGTGTGTCTATAATATTGACCATGTGTCTGTGATATTGATCATGTGTGTATCTGATATTGATCATGTGTGTTTCTGATATTGATCAGGTGTGTATCTGTTATTGATCATGTGTTTCTGATATTGATCAGGTGTGTTTCTGATATTGATCAGGTGTGTTTCTGATATTGATCAGGTGTGTCAGATATTGATGTGTTGTCCTTGGTATTAATCAGGTGTCTCTGATATTGATCAGGTGTGTCCAATATTGATCAGGTGTGTCAAATATTGATCAGGTGTGTCCGATATTGATCTGGTGTCTCTGATATTGATCACGTTTGTCTCTGATATTGATCAGATGTGTCTCTGATATGGAGCAGGTGTGTATGACAGTGATCACATGTCTATGATATTGATCAGGTGCGTCTCTAATATTGAGCAGACATTTCACTGTTATTGATCAGATGTGTCTAATATTGATCAGGTGTCTCTGATATTGATTAGGTGTTCCTCTGATATTGATCAGGTGTGTCTCTGATATGGATCAAGTGTGTCTGATATTGATGGGTGTCTCTGATATTGATCATGTGCGTCTCTAATATTGAACTGGTGTGTCTGATATTGGTCAGGTGTATCATTTATATTGATCAGATGGGTCGGACATTGATCAAGTGTGTCTCTGATGATGATCAGGTGTGTCTCTGATATTGATCAGGTGTGTCTGGTAGTCATCAAGTGTCTCTGATATTGATCAGATGTGTCTCTGATATTGATCAGGTGTGTCTTATATTGATCAGGTGTCTCTGATATTGATCAGGTGTCTCTGATATTGATCACGTGTCTCTGATATTGATCATGTGTCTCTGATATTGATCAGGATTTTCTCTGATATTGATCAGGTGTGTCTCTGATATTGATCAGGTGTCTTTGTATATTGATCAGGTGAGTCTGATATTGATCAGGTGTGTCTCTGATATTGATCACGTGTCTCTGATATTGACCAGGATTTTCTCTGATATTGATCAGGTGTGTCTGATATTCATCAGGTGTGTCTCTGATATTGATCAGGTGTCTTTGTGTCTTGATCTGATATTGATCAGGTGTGTCTCTGATATTGATCACGTGTCTCTGATATTGATCAGGATTTTCTCTGATATTGATCAGGTGTGTCTCTGATATTGATCACGTGTCTCTGATATTGATCAGGATTTTCTCTGATATTGATCAGGTGTGTCTCTGATATTGATCAGGTGTGTCATTTATATTGATCAGGTGTGTCTGATATTGATCAGGTGTGTCTGATATTGATCAGGTCACCCTGATATTGATCAGGTGTCTCCGTTATTGATCAGGTGTGTCTGATATTGATCAGGTGTGTCTCTGATATTGATAAGGTGTGTCTGTGATATTAACCAGGTGAATCTGATCTTGTTAATGTGACTCTATTATTGATCAGGTGTGTCTCTGGTATTGATTGGGTGTCTCTGATATTGATCAGGTGTGTCTGATATTGATAAGGTGATTCTAATAATGATCAGGTATCTCTGATATTGATAAGGTTATTCTAATAATGTTCAGGTATCTCTGATATTGATCAGGTGTGTCAGATATTGATGTGTTGTCCTTGGTATTAATCAGGTGTCTCTGATATTGATCATGTGCATCTCTAATATTGATCAGGTGTGTCTGATATTGATCAGGTGTATCATTTATATTGATCAGCTGGGTCGGATATTGATCAGGTGTGTCTCTGATGATGATCAGGTGTGTCTCTGATATTGATCAGGTGTGTCTGGTAGTCATCAAGTGTCTCTGATATTGATCAGATGTATCTCTGATATTGATTAGGTGTGTCTGATATTGATCAGGTGTCTCTGATATTGATCAGGTGTGTCTCTTATATTGATCAGGTGTCTCTGATATTGATCAGGTGTGTCTAATATTGATCAGATGTGTCTCTGATATTGATCAGGTGTCTCTGATATTGATCAGGTGTGTCTCAGTAATTGATCAGGTGTGTCTCTGATATGGATCAGATGTGTCTGATATTAATCAGGTGTCTCTGATATTGATCAGGTGCGTCTCTAATATTGATCTGGTGTCTCTGATATTGATCAGGTGTGTCTCTGATATTGATCAGGTGTGTCTCTGATATTGATCAAGTATGTCTGATATTGCTCAGGTATACCTGTAATATTGATCAAGTATGTTTGATATTGCTCATGTGTGTCTCGGTTATTGATCAGGTGTGTCTGATATTGATCAGGTGTGTCTATAATATTGACCAGCTGTCTGTGATATTGATCATGTGTGTATCTGATATTGATCAGGTGTGTCAGATATTGATGTGTTGTCCCTGGTATTGATCAGGTGTCTCTGATATTGATCAGGTGTGTCCAATATTGATCAGGTGTGTCCGATATTGATCAGGTGTGTCCGATATTGAGCAGGTGTGTCTCTGATATTGATCAGGTATCTCTGATATTGATCAGGTATCTCTGATATTGATCAGGTATGTCCGATATTGATCAGGTGTCTCTGATATTGATCACGTTTGTCTCTGATATTGATCAGATGTGTGTCTGATATGGAGCAGGTGTGTATGACATTGATCACATGTCTCTGATATTGATCAGGTGCGTCTCTAATGTTGAGCAGACATTTTACTGATATTGATCAGATGTGTCTAATATTGATCAGGTGTCTCTGATATTGATTAGGTGTTTCTCTGATATTGATCAGGTGTGTCTCTGATATGGATCAAGTGTGTCTGATATTGATGGGTGTCTCTGATATTGATCATGTGCGTCTCTAATATTGATCAGGTATGTCTGATATTGATCAGGTGTGTCTGATATTGATCAGGTGTCTCTGATATTGATCAGGTGTGTCTCTTATATTGATCAGGTGTCTCTGATATTGATCAGGTGTGTCTGATATTCATCAGGTGTGTCTGTGATATTGATCAGGTGTCTTTGTATATTGATCTGATATTGATCAGGTGTGTCTCTGATATTGATCACGTGTCTCTGATATTGACCAGGATTTACTCTGATATTGATCAGGTGTGTCTCTGATATTCATCAGGTGTGTCTCTGATATTAATCAGGTGTCTTTGTATCTTGATCTGATATTGATCAGGTGTGTCTCTGGTATTGATCACGTGTCTCTGATATTGATCAGGTGTGTCTCTGATATTGATGAGGTGTGTCATTTATATTGATCAGGTATCTCTGATATTGATCAGGTGTGTCTGATATTGATCAGGTCACCCTGATATTGATCAGTTGTCTCCGTTATTGATCAGGTGTGTCTGATATTGATCAGCTCTGCCTGATATTGATCAGGTGTGTCTGTGGTATTAACCAGGTGAATCTGATCTTGTTAAGGTGACTCTGATATTGATCAGGTGTCTCTGATATTGATCAGGTGTGTCTCTGATATTGATCAGGTGTGTCTGATATTGATAAGGTGATTCTAATAATGATCAGCTATCTCTGATATTGATCAGGTGTCTCTGATATTAAACAGCTTTGTCTGTGAAATTGAACAGGTGTGTCTCTGATATTGATCAGGTGTCTCTGATATTGATCAGGTGTGTCTGATATTTATAAGGTGATTCTAATAATGATCAGGTATCTCTGATATTGATCAGGTGTCTCTGATATTAAACAGCTTTGTCTGTGAAATTGAACAGGTGTGTCTCTGATATTGATCAGGTGCCTCTGATATTGATCAGGTGTGTCTCTGATATAGATCACGTGTTCCTGATATTGATCAGGTGTGTCTCTGATATTGATCAGGTGTCTCTGATATTGATCAGGTGTCTCTGTTTGATCAGGTGTGTCGCTGATATTGATCAGGTGTGTATCTGATACTGATCAGGTGAGTCTGATATTGATCACGTGATTCTGATATTGATCTTGTGTGTCTCGCATATTGATCATGTGTTTCTCTGATATTGATCAGGTGTGTCTCAGTAATTGATCAGGTGTGTCTCTGATATGGATCAGGTGTGTCTGATATTAATCAGGTGTCTCTGGTATTGATCAGGTGTGTCTCTGATATTGATCAGGTGTGTCTCTTATATTGATCAGGTATGTCTCTGATATTGATCAGGTATGTCTGATATTGCTCAGGTGTACCTGTAATATTGATCAAGTATGTTTGATATTGCTCATGTGTGTCTCGGTTATTGATCAGGTGTGTCTGATATTGATCAGGTGTGTCTATAATATTGACCAGGTGTCTGTGATATTGATCATGTGTGTATCTGATATTGATCATGTGTGTTTCTGATATTGATCAGGTGTGTATCTGATATTGATCATGTGTGTTTCTGATATTGATCAGCTGTGTTTCTGATATTGATCAGGTGTGTTTCTGATATTGATCAGGTGTGTCAGATATTGATGTGTTGTCCTTGGTATTAATCAGGTGTCTCTGATATTGATCATGTGCATCTCTAATATTGATCAGGTGTGTCTGATATTGATCAGGTGTATCATTTATATTGATCAGCTGGGTCGGATATTGATCAGGTGTGTCTCTGATGATGATCAGGTGTGTCTCTGATATTGATCAGGTGTGTCTGGTAGTCATCAAGTATCTCTGATAATGATCAGATGTATCTCTGATATTGATCAGGTGTGTCTGATATTTATAAGGTGATTCTAGTAATGATCAGGTATCTCTGATATTGATCAGGTGACTCTGATATTGATCAGGTGTGTCTGATATTGATCAGGTCACCCTGATATTGATCAGGTGTCTCTGTTATTGATCAGGTGTGTCTGATATTGATCAGGTGTGTCTCTGATATTGATAAGGTGTGTCTGTGATATTAACCAGGTGAATCTGATCTTGTTAAGGTGACTCTGATATTGATCAGGTGTCTCTGATATTGATCAGGTGTGTCTCTGATATTGATCAGGTGTGTCTGATATTTATAAGGTGATTCTAATAATGATCAGGTATCTCTGATATTGATCAGGTGTCTCTGATATTAAACAGCTTTGTCTGTGAAATTGAACAGGTGTGTCTCTGATATTGATCAGGTGCCTCTGATATTGATCAAGTGTGTCTCTGATATAGATCACGTGTTCCTGATATTGATCAGGTGTGTCTCTGATATTGATCAGGTGTCTCTGATATTGATCAGGTGTCTCTGTTTGATCAGGTGTGTCGCTGATATTGATCAGGTGTGTATCTGATACTGATCAGGTGAGTCTGATATTGATCAGGTGAATCTGATATTGATCATGTGTGTCTCGCATATTGATCATGTGTTTCTCTGATATTGATCAGGTGTGTCTAATATTGATCAGATGTGTCTCTGATATTGATCAGGTGTCTCTGATATCAATCAGCTGTGTCTCAGTAATTGATCAGGTGTGTCTCTGATATGGATCAGGTGTGTCTGATATTAATCAGGTGTCTCTGATATTGATCAGGTGCGTCTCTAATATTGATCTGGTGTCTCTGATATTGATCTGGTGTCTCTGATATTGATCAGGTGTGTCTCCGATATTGATCAGGTATGTCTCTGATATTGATCAGGTATGTCTGATATTGCTCAGGTGTACCTGTAATATTGATCAAGTATGTTTGATATTGCTCATGTGTGTCTCGGTTATTGATCAGGTGTGTCTGATATTGATCAGGTGTGTCTATAATATTGACCATGTGTCTGTGATATTGATCATGTGTGTATCTGATATTGATCATGTGTTTCTGATATTGATCAGGTGTGTATCTGTTATTGATCATGTGTGTTTCTGATATTGATCAGGTGTGTTTCTGATATTGATCAGGTGTGTTTCTGATATTGATCAGGTGTGTCAGATATTGATGTGTTGTCCTTGGTATTAATCAGGTGTCTCTGATATTGCTCAGGTGTGTCCAATATTGATCAGGTGTGTCAAATATTGATCAGGTGTGTCCGATATTGATCTGGTGTCTCTGATATTGAACAGGTGTGTCTCTGATATTGATCATGTTTGTCTCTGATATTGATCAGATGTGTCTCTGATATGGAGCAGGTGTGTATGACAGTGATCACATGTCTATGATATTGATCAGGTGCGTCTCTAATATTGAGCAGACATTTCACTGTTATTGATCAGATGTGTCTAATATTGATCAGGTGTCTCTGATATTGATTAGGTGTTCCTCTGATATTGATCAGGTGTGTCTCTGATATGGATCAAGTGTGTCTGATATTGATGGGTGTCTCTGATATTGATCATGTGCGTCTCTAATATTGAACTGGTGTGTCTGATATTGGTCAGGTGTATCATTTATATTGATCAGATGGGTCGGACATTGATCAAGTGTGTCTCTGATGATGATCAGGTGTGTCTCTGATATTGATCAGGTGTGTCTGGTAGTCATCAAGTGTCTCTGATATTGATCAGATGTGTCTCTGATATTGATCAGGTGTGTCTTATATTGATCAGGTGTCTCTGATATTGATCAGGTGTCTCTGATATTGATCACGTGTCTCTGATATTGATCATGTGTCTCTGATATTGATCAGGATTTTCTCTGATATTGATCAGGTGTGTCTCTGATATTGATCAGGTGTCTTTGTATATTGATCAGGTGAGTCTGATATTGATCAGGTGTGTCTCTGATATTGATCACGTGTCTCTTATATTGACCAGGATTTTCTCTGATATTGATCAGGTGTGTCTGATATTGATCAGGATTTTCTCTGATATTGATCAGGTGTCTTTGTGTCTTGATCTGATATTGATCAGGTGTGTCTCTGATATTGATCACGTGTCTCTGATATTGATCAGGATTTTCTCTGTTATTGATCAGGTGTGTCTCTGATATTGATCAGGTGTGTCATTTATATTGATCAGGTGTGTCTGATATTGATCAGGTGTGTCTGATATTGATCAGGTCACCCTGATATTGATCAGGTGTCTCCGTTATTGATCAGGTGTGTCTGATATTGATCAGGTGTGTCTCTGATATTGATCAGGTGTGTCTCTGATATTGATAAGGTGTGTCTGTGATATTAACCAGGTGAATCTGATCTTGTTAATGTGACTCTATTATTGATCAGGTGTGTCTCTGGTATTGATTGGGTGTCTCTGATATTGATCAGGTGTGTCTGATATTGATAAGGTGATTCTAATAATGATCAGGTATCTCTGATATTGATAAGGTTATTCTAATAATGTTCAGGTATCTCTGATATTGATCAGGTGTGTCAGATATTGATGTGTTGTCCTTGGTATTAATCAGGTGTCTCTGATATTGATCATGTGCATCTCTAATATTGATCAGGTGTGTCTGATATTGATCAGGTGTATCATTTATATTGATCAGCTGGGTCGGATATTGATCAGGTGTGTCTCTGATGATGATCAGGTGTGTCTCTGATATTGATCAGGTGTGTCTGGTAGTCATCAAGTGTCTCTGATATTGATCAGATGTATCTCTGATATTGATCAGGTGTGTCTGATATTGATCAGGTGTCTCTGATATTGATCAGGTGTGTCTCTTATATTGATCAGGTGTCTCTGATATTGATCAGGTGTGTCTAATATTGATCAGATGTGTCTCTGATATTGATCAGGTGTCTCTGATATTGATCAGGTGTGTCTCAGTAATTGATCAGGTGTGTCTCTGATATGGATCAGATGTGTCTGATATTAATCAGGTGTCTCTGATATTGATCAGGTGCGTCTCTAATATTGATCTGGTGTCTCTGATATTGATCAGGTGTGTCTCTGATATTGATCAGGTGTGTCTCTGATATTGATCAAGTATGTCTGATATTGCTCAGGTATACCTGTAATATTGATCAAGTATGTTTGATATTGCTCATGTGTGTCTCGGTTATTGATCAGGTGTGTCTGATATTGATCAGGTGTGTCTATAATATTGACCAGCTGTCTGTGATATTGATCATGTGTGTATCTGATATTGATCAGGTGTGTCAGATATTGATGTGTTGTCCCTGGTATTGATCAGGTGTCTCTGATATTGATCAGGTGTGTCCGATATTGATCAGGTGTGTCCGATATTGAGCAGGTGTGTCTCTGATATTGATCAGGTATCTCTGATATTGATCAGGTATCTCTGATATTGATCAGGTATGTCTGATATTGATCAGGTGTCTCTGATATTGATCACGTTTGTCTCTGATATTGATCAGATGTGTGTCTGATATGGAGCAGGTGTGTATGACATTGATCACATGTCTATGATATTGATCAGGTGCGTCTCTAATGTTGAGCAGACATTTCACTGATATTGATCAGATGTGTCTAATATTGATCAGGTGTCTCTGATATTGATTAGGTGTTTCTCTGATATTGATCAGGTGTGTCTCTGATATGGATCAAGTGTGTCTGATATTGATGGGTGTCTCTGATATTGATCATGTACGTCTCTAATATTGATCAGGTATGTCTGATATTGATCAGGTGTGTCTGATATTGATCAGGTGTCTCTGATATTCATCAGGTGTGTCTCTTATATTGATCAGGTGTCTCTGATATTCATCAGGTGTGTCTGTGATATTGATCAGGTGTCTTTGTATATTGATCTGATATTGATCAGGTGTGTCTCTGATATTGATCACGTGTCTCTGATAGTGATCAGGATTTTCTCTGATATTGATCAGGTTTGTCTCTGATATTGATCAGGTGTGTCTCTGATATTGATCAGGTGTGTCATTTATATTGATCAGGTATCTCTGATATTGATCAGGTGTGTCTGATATTGATCAGGTCACCCTGATATTGATCAGTTGTCTCCGTTATTGATCAGGTGTGTCTGATATTGATCAGCTCTGCCTGATATTGATCAGGTGTGTCTGTGATATTAACCAGGTGAATCTGATCTTGTTAAGGTGACTCTGATATTGATCAGGTGTGTCTCTGATATTGATCAGGTGTGTCTGATATTTATAAGGTGATTCTAATAATGATCAGGTATCTCTGATATTGATCAGGTTTCTCTGATATTAAACAGCTTTGTCTGTGAAATTGAACAGGTGTGTCTCTGATATTGATCAGGTGTGTCTCTGATATAGATCACGTGTTCCTGATATTGATCAGGTGTGTCTCTGATATTGATCAGGTGTCTCTGATATTGATCAGGTGTGTCGCTGATATTGATCAGGTGTGTATCTGATACTGATCAGGTGAGTCTGATATTGATCAGGTGAATCTGATATTGATCATGTGTGTCTCGCATATTGATCATGTGTTTCTCTGATATTGATCAGGTGTGTCTAATATTGATCAGATGTGTCTCTGATATTGATCAGGTGTCTCTGATATCGATCAGGTGTGTCTCAGTAATTGATCAGGTGTGTCTCTGATATGGATCAGGTGTGTCTGATATTAATCAGGTGTCTCTGATATTGATCAGGTATGTTTCTGATATTGATCAGGTATGTCTGATATTGCTCAGGTGTACCTGTAATATTGATCAAGTATGTTTGATATTGCTCATGTGTGTCTCGGTTATTGATCAGGTGTGTCTGATATTGATCAGGTGTGTCTATAATATTGACCAGGTGTCTGTGATATTGATCATGTGTGTATCTGATATTGATCATGTGTGTTTCTGATATTGATCAGGTGTGTATCTGATATTGATCATGTGTGTTTCTGATATTGATCAGGTGTGTTTCTGATGTTGATCTGGTGTGTTTCTGATATTGAATAGGTGTGTCAGATATTGATGTGTTGTCCTTGGTATTAATCAGGTGTCTCTGATATTAATCAGGTGTCTCTGATATTGATCAGGTGTGTCCAATATTGATCAGGTGTGTCCGATATTGATCTGGTGTCTCTGATATTGAGCAGGTGTGTCTCTGATATTGATCAGGTATCTCTGATATTGATCAGGTGTGTCCGATATTGATCAGGTGTCTCTGATATTGATCACGTTGTCTCTGATATTGATCAGATGTGTCTCTGATATGGAGCAGGTGTGTATGACATTGATCACATGTCTATGATATTGATCATATGCGTCTCTAATATTGAGCAGACATTTCACTGATATTGATCAGATGTGTCTAATATTGATCAGGTGTCTCTGATATTGATTAGGTGTTCCTCTGATATTGATCAGGTGTGTCTCTGATATGGATCAAGTGTGTCTGATATTGATGGGTGTCTCTGATATTGATCATGTGCGTCTCTAATATTGAACTGGTGTGTCTGATATTGGTCAGGTGTATCATTTATATTGATCAGGTGGGTCGGATATTGATCAAGTGTGTCTCTGATGATGATCAGGTGTGTCTCTGATATTGATCAGGTGTGTCTGGTAGTCATCAAGTGTCTCTGATATTGATCAGATGTGTCTCTGATATTGATCAGGTGTGTCTTATATTGATCAGGTGTCTCTGATATTGATCACGTGTCTCTGATATTGATCACGTGTCTCTGATATTGATCACGTGTCTCTGATATTGATCAGGATTTTCTCTGATATTGATCAGGTGTGTCTGATATTCATCAGGTGTGTCTCTGATATTGATCAGGTGTCTTTGTATCTTGATCTGATATTGATCAGGTGTGTCTCTGATATTGATCACGTGTCTCTGATATTGATCAGGATTTTCTCTGATATTGATCAGGTGTGTCTCTGATATTGATCAGGTGTGTCATTTATATTGATCAGGTGTCTCTGATATTGATCAGGTGTGTCTGATATTGATCAGGTCACCCTGATATTGATCAGGTGTCTCTGTTATTGATCAGGTGTGTCTGATATTGATCAGGTGTGTCTCTGATATTGATAAGGTGTGTCTGTGATATTAACCAGGTGAATCTGATCTTGTTAATGTGACTCTATTATTGATCAGGTGTGTCTCTGGTATTGATTGGGTGTCTCTGATATTGATCAGGTGTGTCTCTGATATTGATCAGGTTTGTCTCACGTGTTCCTGATATTGATCAGGTGTGTCTCTGATATTGATCAGGTGTCTCTGATATTGATCAGGTGTCTCTGTTTGATCAGGTGTGTCGCTGATATTGATCAGGTGTGTATCTGATACTGATCAGGTGAGTCTGATATTGATCAGGTGAATCTGATATTGATCATGTGTGTCTCGCATATTGATCATGTGTTTCTCTGATATTGATCAGGTGTGTCTAATATTGATCAGATGTGTCTCTGATATTGATCAGGTGTCTCTGATATCGATCAGGTGTGTCTCAGTAATTGATCAGGTGTGCCTCTGATATGGATCAGGTGTGTCTGATATTAATCAGGTGTCTCTGGTATTGATCAGGTGCGTCTCTAATATTGATCAGGTGTGTCTCTGATATTGATCAGGTGTGTCTCTGATATTGATCAGGTATGTCTCTGATATTGATCAGGTATGTCTGATATTGCTCAGGTGTACCTGTAATATTGATCAAGTATGTTTGATATTGCTCATGTGTGTCTCGGTTATTGATCAGGTGTGTCTGATATTGATCAGGTGTGTCTATAATATTGACCAGGTGTCTGTGATATTGATCATGTGTGTATCTGATATTGATCATGTGTATTTCTGATATTGATCAGGTGTGTATCTGATATTGATCATGTGTGTTTCTGATATTGATCAGGTGTGTTTCTGATATTGATCAGGTGTGTCAGATATTGATGTGTTATCCTTGGTATTAATCAGGTGTCTCTGATATTGATCATGTGCGTCTCTAATATTGATCAGGTGTGTCTGATATTGATCAGGTGTATCATTTATATTGATGAGCTGGGTCGGATATTGATCAGGTGTGTCTCTGATGATGATCAGGTGTGTCTCTGATATTGATCAGGTGTGTCTGGTAGTCATCAAGTGTCTCTGATAATGATCAGATGTATCTCTGATATTGATCAGGTGCGTCTCTGATATTGATCAGGTGTCTCTGATATTGATCAGGTGTGTCTCTTATATTGATCAGGTGTGTCTCTTATATTGATCAGGTGTGTCTAATATTGATCAGATGTGTCTCTGATATTGATCAGGTGTCTCTGATATTGATCAGGTGTGTCTCTAATATTGATCTGGTATCTCTGATATTGATCAGGTGTGTCTCTGATATTGATCAGGTGTGTCTCTGATATTGATCAAGTATGTCTGATATTGCTCAGGTATACCTGTAATATTGATCAAGTATGTTTGATATTGCTCATGTGTGTCTCGGTTATTGATCAGGTGTGTCTGATATTGATCAGGTGTGTCTATAATATTGACCAGGTGTCTGTGATATTGATCATGTGTGTATCTGATATTGATCAGGTGTGTTTCTGATATTGATCAGGAGTGTCAGATATTGATGTGTTGTCCCTGGTATTGATCAGGTGTGTCCAATATTGATCAGGTGTATCCGATATTGATCAGGTGTGTCCGATATTGATCAGGTGTCTCTGATATTGAGCAGGTGTGTCTCTGATATTGATCACGTTTGTCTCTGATATTGATCAGATGTGTGTCTGATATGGAGCAGGTGTGTATGACATTGATCACATGTCTATGATATTGATCAGGTGCGTCTCTAATGTTGAGCAGACATTTCACTGATATTGATCAGATGTGTCTCTGATATGGATCAAGTGTGTCTGATATTGATGGGTGTCTCTGATATTGATCATGTACGTCTCTAATATTGATCAGGTGTCTCTGATATTGATCAGGTGTCTCTGCTTTGATCAGGTGTGTCTCTTATATTGATCAGGTATGTCTGATATTCATCAGGTGTGTCTGTGATATTGATCAGGTGTCTTTGTATATTGATCTGATATTGATCAGGTGTGTCTCTGATATTGATCACGTGTCTCTGATAGTGATCAGGATTTTCTCTGATATTGATCAGGTTTGTCTCTGATATTGATCAGGTGTGTCTCTGATATTGATCAGGTGTGTCATTTATATTGATCAGGTATCTCTGATATTGATCAGGTGTCTGATATTGATCAGGTCACCCTGATATTGATCAGTTGTCTCCGTTATTGATCAGGTGTGTCTGATATTGATCAGCTCTGCCTGATATTGATCAGGTGTGTCTGTGATATTAACCAGGTGAATCTGATCTTGTTAAGGTGACTCTGATATTGATCAGGTGTCTCTGATATTGATCAGGAGTGTCTCTGATATTGATCAGGTGTGTCTGATATTTATAAGGTGATTCTAATAATGATCAAGTATCTCTGATATTGATCAGGTGTCTCTGATATTAAACAGCTTTGTCTGTGAAATTGAACAGGTGTGTCTCTGATATTGATCAGGTGCCTCTGATATTGATCAGGTGTGTCTCTGATATAGATCACGTGTTCCTGATATTGATCAGGTGTGTCTCTGATATTGATCAGGTGTCTCTGATATTGATCAGGTGTCTCGCTGATATTGATCAGGTGTGTATCTGATACTGATCAGGTGAGTCTGATATTGATCAGGTGAATCTGATATTGATCATGTGTGTCTCGCATATTGATCATGTGTTTCTCTGATATTGATCAGGTGTGTCTAATATTGATCAGATGTGTCTCTGATATTGATCGGGTGTCTCTGATATCGATCAGGTGTGTCTCAGTAATTGATCAGGTGTGTCTCTGATATGGATCAGGTGTGTCTGATATTAATCAGGTGTCTCTGATATTGATCAGGTGTGTCTCTGATATTGATCAGGTATGTCTCTGATATTGATCAGGTATGTCTGATATTGCTCAGGTGTACCTGTAATATTGATCAAGTATGTTTGATATTGCTCATGTGTGTCTCGGTTATTGATCAGGTGTGTCTGATATTGATCAGGTGTGTCTATAATATTAACCAGATGTCTGTGATATTGATCATGTGTGTATCTGATATTGATCATGTGTGTTTCTGATATTGATCAGGTGTGTATCTGATTTTGATCATGTGTGTTTCTGATATTGATCAGGTGTGTTTCTGATATTGATCAGGTGTGTTTCTGATATTGATCAGGTGTGTCAGATATTGATGTGTTGTCCTTGGTATTAATCAGGTGTCTCTGATATTGATCAGGTGTGTCCAATATTGATCAGGTGTGTCCAATATTGATCAGGTGTGTCCGATATTGATCTGGTGTCTCTGATATTGAGCAGGTGTGTCTCTGATATTGATCAGGTATCTCTGATATTGATCAGGTGTGTCTGATATTGATCAGGTGTCTCTGATATTGATCACATTTGTCTCTGATATTGATCAGATGTGTCTCTGATATGGAGCAGGTGTGTATGACATTGATCACATGTCTATGATATTGATCAGGTGCGTCTCTAATATTGAGCAGACATTTCACTGATATTGATCAGATGTGTCTAATATTGATCAGGTGTCTCTGATATTGATTAGGTGTTCCTCTGATATTGATCAGGTGTGTCTCTGATATGGATCAAGTGTGTCTGATATTGATGGGTGTCTCTGATATTGATCATGTTCGTCTCTAATATTGAACTGGTGTGTCTGATATTGGTCAGGTGTATCATTTATATTGATCAGGTGGGTCGGATATTGATCAAGTGTGTCTCTGATGATGATCAGGTGTGTCTCTGATATTGATCAGGTGTGTCTGGTAGTCATCAAGTGTCTCTGATATTGATCAGATGTGTCTCTGATATTGATCAGGTGTGTCTTATATTGATCAGGTGTCTCTGATATTGATCACGTGTCTCTGATATTGATCAGGATTTTCTCTGATATTGATCAGGTGTGTCTCTGATATTGATCAGGTGTCTTTGTATATTGATCAGGTGAGTCTGATATTGATCAGGTGTGTCTCTGATATTGATCACGTGTCTCTGATATTGATCAGGATTTTCTCTAATATTGATCAGGTTTGTCTCTGATATTGATCAGGTGTGTCTGATATTGATCAGGTCACCCTGATATTGATCAGGTGTCTCTGTTATTGATCAGGTGTGTCTGATATTGATCAGCTCTGCCTGATATTGATCAGGTGTGTCTCTGATATTGATAAGGTGTGTCTGTGATATTAACCAGGTGAATCTGATCTTGTTAAGGTGACTCTAATATTGATCAGGTGTGTCTCTGGTATTGATTGGGTGTCTCTGATATTGATCAGGTGTGTCTGATATTGATAAGGTGATTCTAATAATGATCAGGTATCTCTGATATTGATAAGGTGATTCTAATAATGATCAGGTATCTCTGATATTGATCAGGTGTCTCTGATATTAATCAGCTTTGTCTGTGAAATTGAACAGGTGTGTCTCTGATATTGATCAGGTGCCTCTGATATTGATCAGGTGTGTCGCTGATATTGATCAGGTGTGTATCTGATACTGATCAGGTGAGTCTGATATTGATCAGGTGAATCTGATAATGATCATGTGTGTCTCGCATATTGATCATGTGTTTCTCTGATATTGATCAGGTGTGTCTGATATTGATAAGGTGATTCTAATAATGATCAGGTGTCTCTGATATTGATCAGGTGTCTCTGATATTAAACAGCTTTGTCAGTGAAATTGACTAGGTGTGTCTCTGATATTGATCAGGTGCCTCTGATATTGATCAGGTGTGTCTCTGATATAGATCACGTGTCCCTGATATTGATCAGGTGTGTCTCTGATAGTGACCAGGTGTGTCTCTGATAATGACCAGGTGTTTCTGATATTGATCAGGTGTCTCTGATATTGATCAGGTGTCTCTGATATCGATCAGGTGTGTCTCAGTAATTGATCAGGTGTGTCTCTGATATGGATCAGGTGTGTCTCAGTAATTGATCAGGTGTGTCTCTGATATGGATCAGGTGTGTCTGATATTAATCAGGTGTCTCTGGTATTGATCAGGTGCGTCTCTAATATTGATCAGGTGTGTCTCTGATATTGATCAGGTGTGTCTTTGATATTGATCAGGTATGTCTCTGATATTGATCAGGTATGTCTGATATTGCTCAGGTGTACCTGTAATATTGATCAAGTATGTTTGATATTGCTCATGTGTGTCTCGGTTATTGATCAGGTATGTCTGATATTGATCAGGTGTGTCTATAATATTGACCAGGTGTCTGTGATATTGATCATGTGTGTATCTGATATTGATCATGTGTATTTCTGATATTGATCAGGTGTGTATCTGATATTGATCATGTGTGTTTCTGATATTGATCAGGTGTGTTTCTGATATTGATCAGGTGTGTCAGATATTGATGTGTTGTCCTTGGTATTAATCAGGTGTCTCTGATATTGATCATGTGCGTCTCTAATATTGATCAGGTGTGTCTGATATTGATCAGGTGTATCATTTATATTCATGAGCTGGGTCGGATATTGATCAGGTGTGTCTCTGATAATGATCAGGTGTGTCTCTGATATTGATCAGGTGTGTCTGGTAGTCATCAAGTGTCTCTGATAATGATCAGATGTATCTCTGATATTGATCAGGTGTGTCTGATATTGATCAGGTGTCTCTGATATTGATCAGGTGTGTCTCTTATATTGATCAGGTGTGTCTCTTATATTGATCAGGTGTGTCTAATATTGATCAGATGTGTCTCTGATATTGATCAGGTGTCTCTGATATTGATCAGGTGTGTCTCTAATATTGATCTGGTGTCTCTGATATTGATCAGGTGTGTCTCTGATATTGATCAGGTGTGTCTCTGATATTGATCAAGTATGTCTGATATTGCTCAGGTATACCTGTAATATTGATCAAGTATGTTTGATATTGCTCATGTGTGTCTCGGTTATTGATCAGGTGTGTCTGATATTGATCAGGTGTGTCTATAATATTGACCAGGTGTCTGTGATATTGATCATGTGTGTATCTGATATTGATCAGGTGTGTTTCTGATATTGATCAGGAGTGTCAGATATTGATGTGTTGTCCCTGGTATTGATCAGGTGTCTCTGATATTGATCAGGTGTGTCCAATATTGATCAGGTGTGTCCGATATTGATCAGGTGTGTCTCTTATATTGATCAGGTGTGTCTAATATTGATCAGATGTGTCTCTGATATTGATCAGGTGTCTCTGATATTGATCAGGTGTGTCTCTAATATTGATCTGGTGTCTCTGATATTGATCAGGTGTGTCTCTGATATTGATCAGGTGTGTCTCTGATATTGATCAAGTATGTCTGATATTGCTCAGGTATACCTGTAATATTGATCAAGTATGTTTGATATTGCTCATGTGTGTCTCGGTTATTGATCAGGTGTGTCTGATATTGATCAGGTGTGTCTATAATATTGACCAGGTGTCTGTGATATTGATCATGTGTGTATCTGATATTGATCAGGTGTGTTTCTGATATTGATCAGGAGTGTCAGATATTGATGTGTTGTCCCTGGTATTGATCAGGTGTCTCTGATATTGATCAGGTGTGTCCAATATTGATCAGGTGTGTCCGATATTGATCAGGTGTGTCCGATATTGATCAGGTGTCTCTGATATTGATCACGTTTGTCTCTGATATTGATCAGGTATCTCTGATATTGATCAGGTGTGTCCGATATTGATCAGGTGTCTCTGATATTGATCACGTTTGTCTCTGATATTGATCAGATGTGTGTCTGATATGGAGCAGGTGTGTATGACATTGATCACATGTCTATGATATTGATCAGGTGCGTCTCTAATGTTGAGCAGACATTTCACTGATATTGATCAGATGTGTCTCTGATATGGATCAAGTGTGTCTGATATTAATGGGTGTCTCTGATATTGATCATGTACGTCTCTAATATTGATCAGGTATGTCTGATATTGATCAGGTGTGTCTGATATTGATCAGGTGTCTGATATTGATCAGGTGTCTCTGATATTGATCAGGTGTCTTGTGTCTCTTATATTGATCAGGTGTGTCTGATATTCATCAGGTGTGTCTGTGATATTGATCAGGTGTCTTTGTATATTGATCTGATATTGATCAGGTGTGTCTCTGATATTGATCACGTGTCTCTGATAGTGATCAGGATTTTCGCTGATATTGATCAGGTGTGTCTCTGATATTGATCAGGTGTGTCATTTATATTGATCAGGTATCTCTGATATTGATCAGGTGTCTGATATTGATCAGGTCACCCTGATATTGATCAGTTGTCTCCGTTATTGATCAGGTGTGTCTGATATTGATCAGCTCTGCCTGATATTGATCAGGTGTGTCTGTGATATTAACCAGGTGAATCTGATCTTGTTAAGGTGACTCTGATATTGATCAGGTGTCTCTGATATTGATCAGGTGTGTCTCTGATATTGATCAGGTGTGTCTGATATTTATAAGGTGATTCTAATAATGATGAGGTATCTCTGATATTGATCAGGTGTCTCTGATATTAAACAGCTTTGTCTGTGAAATTGAACAGGTGTGTCTCTGATATTGATCAGGTGCCTCTGATATTGATCAGGTGTGTCTCTGATATAGATCACGTGTATCTGATATTGATCAGGTGTGTCTCTGATATTGATCAGGTGTCTCTGATATTGATCAGGTGTCTCGCTGATATTGATCAGGTGTGTATCTGATACTGATCAGGTGAGTCTGATATTGATCAGGTGAATCTGATATTGATCATGTGTGTCTCGCATATTGATCATGTGTTTCTCTGATATTGATCAGGTGTGTCTAATATTGATCAGATGTGTCTCTGATATTGATCAGGTGTCTCTGATATCGATCAGGTATGTCTCTGATATTGATCAGGTATGTCTGATATTGCTCAGGTGTACCTGTAATATTGATCAAGTATGTTTGATATTGCTCATGTGTGTCTCGGTTATTGATCAGGTGTGTCTGATATTGATCAGGTGTGTCTATAATATTGACCAGGTGTCTGTGATATTGATCTTGTGTGTATCTGATATTGATCATGTGTGTTTCTGATATTGATCAAGTGTGTATCTGATATTGATCATGTGTGTTTCTGATATTGATCAGGTGTGTTTCTGATATTGATCAGGTGTGTTTCTGATATTGATCAGGTGTGTCAGATATTGATGTGTTTATCTTGGTATTAATCAGGTGTCTCTGATATTGATCAGGTGTGTCCAATATTGATCAGGTGTGTCCAATATTGATCAGGTGTGTCCGATATTGATCTGGTGTCTCTGATATTGAGCAGGTATGTCTCTGATATTGATCAGGTATCTCTGATATTGATCAGGTGTGTCCGATATTGATCAGGTGTCTCTGATATTGATCACGTTTGTCTCTGATATTGATCAGATGTGTCTCTGATATGGAGCAGGTGTGTATGACATTGATCACATGTCTATGATATTGATCAGGTGCGTCTCTAATATTGAGCAGACATTTCACTGATATTGATCAGATGTGTCTAATATTGATCAGGTGTCTCTGATATTGATTAGGTGTTCCTCTGATATTGATCAGGTGTGTCTCTGATATGGATCAAGTGTGTCTGATATTGATGGGTGTCTCTGATATTGATCATGTGCGTCTCTAATATTGAACTGGTGTGTCTGATATTGGTCAGGTGTATCATTTATATTGATCAGGTGGGTCGGATATTGATCAAGTGTGTCTCTGATGATGATCAGGTGTGTCTCTGATATTGATCAGGTGTGTCTGGTAGTCATCAAGTGTCTCTGATATTGATCAGATGTGTCTCTGATATTGATCAGGTGTGTCTTATATTGATCAGGTGTCTCTGATATTGATCACGTGTCTCTGATATTGATCAGGATTTTCTCTGATATTGATCAGGTGTGTCTCTGATATTGATCAGGTGTCTTTGTATATTGATCAGGTGAGTCTGATATTGATCAGGTGTCTCTGTTATTGATCAGGTGTGTCTGATATTGATCAGCTCTGCCTGATATTGATCAGGTGTGTCTCTGATATTGATAAGGTGTGTCTGTGATATTAACCAGGTGAATCTGATCTTGTTAAGGTGACTCTAATATTGATCAGGTGTGTCTCTGGTATTGATTGGGTGTCTCTGATATTGATCAGGTGTGTCTGATATTGATAAGGTGATTCTAATAATGATCAGGTATCTCTGATATTGATAAGGTGATTCTAATAATGATCAGGTATCTCTGATATTGATCAGGTGTCTCTGATATTAATCAGCTTTGTCTCTGATATTGATCAGGTGCCTCTGATATTGATCAGGTGTGTCTCAGTAATTGATCAGGTGTGTCTCTGATATGGATCAGATGTGTCTGATATTAATCAGGTTTCTCTAATATTGATCAGGTGCGTCTCTAATATTGATCTGGTGTCTCTGATATTGATCAGGTGTGTCTCTGATATTGATCAGGTGTGTCTCTGATATTGATCAAGTATGTCTGATATTGCTCAGGTATACCTGTAATATTGATCAAGTATGTTTGATATTGCTCATGTGTGTCTCGGTTATTGATCAGGTGTGTCTGATATTGATCAGGTGTGTCTATAATATTGACCAGGTGTCTGTGATATTGATCATGTGTGTATCTGATATTGATCAGGTGTGTTTCTGATATTGATCAGGAGTGTCAGATATTGATGTGTTGTCCCTGGTATTGATCAGGTGTCTCTGATATTGATCAGGTGTGTCCAATATTGATCAGGTGTGTCCGATATTGATCAGGTGTGTCCGATATTGATCAGGTGTCTCTGATATTGATCACGTTTGTCTCTGATATTGATCAGGTATCTCTGATATTGATCAGGTGTGTCCGATATTGATCAGGTGTCTCTGATATTGATCACGTTTGTCTCTGATATTGATCAGATGTGTGTCTGATATGGAGCAGGTGTGTATGACATTGATCACATGTCTATGATATTGATCAGGTGCGTCTCTAATGTTGAGCAGACATTTCACTGATATTGATCAGATGTGTCTCTGATATGGATCAAGTGTGTCTGATATTAATGGGTGTCTCTGATATTGATCATGTACGTCTCTAATATTGATCAGGTATGTCTGATATTGATCAGGTGTGTCTGATATTGATCAGGTGTCTGATATTGATCAGGTGTCTCTGATATTGATCAGGTGTCTTGTGTCTCTTATATTGATCAGGTGTGTCTGATATTCATCAGGTGTGTCTGTGATATTGATCAGGTGTCTTTGTATATTGATCTGATATTGATCAGGTGTGTCTCTGATATTGATCACGTGTCTCTGATAGTGATCAGGATTTTCGCTGATATTGATCAGGTGTGTCTCTGATATTGATCAGGTGTGTCATTTATATTGATCAGGTATCTCTGATATTGATCAGGTGTCTGATATTGATCAGGTCACCCTGATATTGATCAGTTGTCTCCGTTATTGATCAGGTGTGTCTGATATTGATCAGCTCTGCCTGATATTGATCAGGTGTGTCTGTGATATTAACCAGGTGAATCTGATCTTGTTAAGGTGACTCTGATATTGATCAGGTGTCTCTGATATTGATCAGGTGTGTCTCTGATATTGATCAGGTGTGTCTGATATTTATAAGGTGATTCTAATAATGATCAGGTATCTCTGATATTGATCAGGTGTCTCTGATATTAAACAGCTTTGTCTGTGAAATTGAACAGGTGTGTCTCTGATATTGATCAGGTGCCTCTGATATTGATCAGGTGTGTCTCTGATATAGATCACGTGTATCTGATATTGATCAGGTGTGTCTCTGATATTGATCAGGTGTCTCTGATATTGATCAGGTGTCTCGCTGATATTGATCAGGTGTGTATCTGATACTGATCAGGTGAGTCTGATATTGATCAGGTGAATCTGATATTGATCATGTGTGTCTCGCATATTGATCATGTGTTTCTCTGATATTGATCAGGTGTGTCTAATATTGATCAGATGTGTCTCTGATATTGATCAGGTGTCTCTGATATCGATCAGGTATGTCTCTGATATTGATCAGGTATGTCTGATATTGCTCAGGTGTACCTGTAATATTGATCAAGTATGTTTGATATTGCTCATGTGTGTCTCGGTTATTGATCAGGTGTGTCTGATATTGATCAGGTGTGTCTATAATATTGACCAGGTGTCTGTGATATTGATCTTGTGTGTATCTGATATTGATCATGTGTGTTTCTGATATTGATCAAGTGTGTATCTGATATTGATCATGTGTGTTTCTGATATTGATCAGGTGTGTTTCTGATATTGATCAGGTGTGTTTCTGATATTGATCAGGTGTGTCAGATATTGATGTGTTTATCTTGGTATTAATCAGGTGTCTCTGATATTGATCAGGTGTGTCCAATATTGATCAGGTGTGTCCAATATTGATCAGGTGTGTCCGATATTGATCTGGTGTCTCTGATATTGAGCAGGTATGTCTCTGATATTGATCAGGTATCTCTGATATTGATCAGGTGTGTCCGATATTGATCAGGTGTCTCTGATATTGATCACGTTTGTCTCTGATATTGATCAGATGTGTCTCTGATATGGAGCAGGTGTGTATGACATTGATCACATGTCTATGATATTGATCAGGTGCGTCTCTAATATTGAGCAGACATTTCACTGATATTGATCAGATGTGTCTAATATTGATCAGGTGTCTCTGATATTGATTAGGTGTTCCTCTGATATTGATCAGGTGTGTCTCTGATATGGATCAAGTGTGTCTGATATTGATGGGTGTCTCTGATATTGATCATGTGCATCTCTAATATTGAACTGGTGTGTCTGATATTGGTCAGGTGTATCATTTATATTGATCAGGTGGGTCGGATATTGATCAAGTGTGTCTCTGATGATGATCAGGTGTGTCTCTGATATTGATCAGGTGTGTCTGGTAGTCATCAAGTGTCTCTGATATTGATCAGATGTGTCTCTGATATTGATCAGGTGTGTCTTATATTGATCAGGTGTCTCTGATATTGATCACGTGTCTCTGATATTGATCAGGATTTTCTCTGATATTGATCAGGTGTGTCTCTGATATTGATCAGGTGTCTTTGTATATTGATCAGGTGAGTCTGATATTGATCAGGTGTGTCTCTGATATTGATCACGTGTCTCTGATATTGATCAGGATTTTCTCTGATATTGATCAGGTTTGTCTCTGATATTGATCAGGTGTGTCTGATATTGATCAGGTCACCCTGATATTGATCAGGTGTCTCTGTTATTGATCAGGTGTGTCTGATATTGATCAGCTCTGCCTGATATTGATCAGGTGTGTCTCTGATATTGATAAGGTGTGTCTGTGATATTAACCAGGTGAATCTGATCTTGTTAAGGTGACTCTAATATTGATCAGGTGTGTCTCTGGTATTGATTGGGTGTCTCTGATATTGATCAGGTGTGTCTGATATTGATAAGGTGATTCTAATAATGATCAGGTATCTCTGATATTGATAAGGTGATTCTAATAATGATCAGGTATCTCTGATATTGATCAGGTGTCTCTGATATTAATCAGCTTTGTCTCTGATATTGATCAGGTGCCTCTGATATTGATCAGGTGTGTCGCTGATATTGATCAGGTGTGTATCTGATACTGATCAGGTGAGTCTGATATTGATCAGGTGAATCTGATATTGATCATGTGTGTCTCGCATATTGATCATGTGTTTCTCTGATATTGATCAGGTGTGTCTGATATTGATGAGGTGATTCTAATAATGATCAGGTATCTCTGATATTGATCAGGTGTCTCTGATATTGATCAGGTGTCTCTGATATTAAACAGCTTTGTCTGTGAAATTGAACAGGTGTGTCTCTGATATTGATCAGGTGCCTCTGATATTGATCAGGTGTCTCTGATATTGATCAGGTGTCTCTGATATCGATCAGGTGTGTCTCAGTAATTGATCAGGTGTGTCTCTGATATGGATCAGGTGTGTCTGATATTAATCAGGTGTCTCTGATATTGATCAGGTGTGTCTCTGATATTGATCAGGTATGTCTCTGATATTGATCAGGTATGTCTGATATTGCTCAGGTGTACCTGTAATATTGATCAAGTATGTTTGATATTGCTCATGTGTGTCTCGGTTATTGATCAGGTGTGTCTGATATTGATCAGGTGTGTCTATAATATTGACCAGGTGTCTGTGATATTGATCATGTGTGTATCTGCTATTGATCATGTGTGTTTCTGATATTGATCAGGTGTGTATCTGATATTGATCATGTGTGTTTCTGATATTGATCAGGTGTGTTTCTGATATTGATCAGGTGTGTTTCTGATATTGATCAGGTGTGTCAGATATTGATGTGTTGTCCTTGGTATTAATCAGGTGTCTCTGATATTGATCAGGTGTGTCCAATATTGATCAGGTGTGTCCAATATTGATCAGGTGTGTCCGATATTGATCTGGTGTCTCTGATATTGAGCAGGTGTGTCTCTGATATTGATCAGGTATCTCTGATATTGATCAGGTGTGTCCGATATTGATCAGGTGTCTCTGATATTGATCACGTTTGTCTCTGATATTGATCAGATGTGTCTCTGATATGGAGCAGGTGTGTATGACATTGATCACATGTCTATGATATTGATCAGGTGCGTCTCTAATATTGAGCAGACATTTCACTGATATTGATCAGATGTGTCTAATATTGATCAGGTGTCTCTGATATTGATTAGGTGTTCCTCTGATATTGATCAGGTGTGTCTCTGATATGGATCAAGTGTGTCTGATATTGATGGGTGTCTCTGATATTGATCATGTGCGTCTCTAATATTGAACTGGTGTGTCTGATATTGGTCAGGTGTATCATTTATATTGATCAGGTGGGTCGGATATTGATCAAGTGTGTCTCTGATGATCAGGTGTGTCTCTGATATTGATCAGGTGTGTCTGGTAGTCATCAAGTGTCTCTGATATTGATCAGGTGTGTCTTATATTGATCAGGTGTCTCTGATATTGATCAAGTGTCTCTGATATTGATCACGTGTCTCTGATATTGATCACGTGTCTCTGATATTGATCAGGATTTTCTCTGATATTGATCAGGTGTGTCTGATATTCATCAGGTGTGTCTCTGATATTGATCAGGTGTCTTTGTATCTTGATCTGATATTGATCAGGTGTGTCTCTGATATTGATCACGTGTCTCTGATATTGATCAGGATTTTCTCTGATATTGATCAGGTGTGTCTCTGATATTGATCAGGTGTGTCATTTATATTGATCAGGTGTCTCTGATATTGATCAGGTGTGTCTGATATTGATCAGGTCACCCTGATATTGATCAGGTGTCTCTGTTATTGATCAGGTGTGTCTGATATTGATCAGGTGTGTCTCTGATATTGATAAGGTGTGTCTGTGATATTAACCAGGTGAATCTGATCTTGTTAATGTGACTCTATTATTGATCAGGTGTGTCTCTGGTATTGATTGGGTGTCTCTGATATTGATCAGGTGTGTCTCTGATATAGATCACGTGTTCCTGATATTGATCAGGTGTGTCTCTGATATTGATCAGGTGTCTCTGATATTGATCAGGTGTCTCTGTTTGATCAGGTGTGTCGCTGATATTGATCAGGTGTGTATCTGATACTGATCAGGTGAGTCTGATATTGATCAGGTGAATCTGATATTGATCATGTGTGTCTTGCATATTGATCATGTGTTTCTCTGATATTGATCAGGTGTGTCTAATATTGATCAGATGTGTCTCTGATATTGATCAGTTGTCTCTGATATCGATCAGGTGTGTCTCAGTAATTGATCAGGTGTGTCTCTGATATGGATCAGGTGTGTCTGATATTAATCAGGTGTCTCTGGTATTGATCAGGTGTGTCTGATATTGATCAGGTGTGTCTCTGATATTGATCAGGTGTGTCTCTGATATTGATCAGGTATGTCTGATATTGCTCAGGTGTACCTGTAATATTGATCAAGTATGTTTGATATTGCTCATGTGTGTCTCGGTTATTGATCAGGTGTGTCTGATATTGATCAGGTGTGTCTATAATATTGACCAGGTGTCTGTGATATTGATCATGTGTGTATCTGATATTGATCATGTGTATTTCTGATATTGATCAGGTGTGTATCTGATATTGATCAGGTGTGTTTGATATTGATCAGGTGTGTTTCTGATATTGATCAGGTGTGTCAGATATTGATGTGTTGTCCTTGGTATTAATCAGGTGTCTCTGATATTGATCATGTGCGTCTCTAATATTGATCAGGTGTGTCTGATATTGATCAGGTGTATCATTTATATTGATGAGCTGGGTCGGATATTGATCAGGTGTGTCTCTGATGATGATCAGGTGTGTCTCTGATATTGATCAGGTGTGTCTGGTAGTCATCAAGTGTCTCTGATAATGATCAGATGTATCTCTGATATTGATCAGGTGTGTCTGATATTGATCAGGTGTCTCTGATATTGATCAGGTGTGTCTCTTATATTGATCAGGTGTGTCTCTTAAATTGATCAGGTGTGTCTAATATTGATCAGATGTGTCTCTGATATTGATCAGGTGTCTCTCTAATATTGATCTGGTGTCTCTGATATTGATCAGGTGTGTCTCTGATATTGATCAGGTGTGTCTCTGATATTGATCAAGTATGTCTGATATTGCTCAGGTATACCTGTAATATTGATCAAGTATGTTTGATATTGCTCATGTGTGTCTCGGTTATTGATCAGGTGTGTCTGATATTGATCAGGTGTGTCTATAATATTGACCAGGTGTCTGTGATATTGATCATGTGTGTATCTGATATTGATCAGGTGTGTTTCTGATATTGATCAGGTGTGTCAGATATTGATGTGTTGTCCCTGGTATTGATCAGGTGTCTCTGATATTGAGCAGGTGTGTCTCTGATATTGATCAGGTATCTCTGATAGTGATCAGATGTGTCCGATATTGATCAGGTGTCTCTGATATTGATCACGTTTGTCTCTGATATTGATCAGATGTGTGTCTGATATGGAGCAGGTGTGTATGACATTGATCACATGTCTATGATATTGATCAGGTGCGTCTCTAATGTTGAGCAGACATTTCACTGATATTGATCAGATGTGTCTCTGATATGGATCAAGTGTGTCTGATATTGATGGGTGTCTCTGATATTGATCATGTACGTCTCTAATATTGATCAGGTATGTCTGATATTGATCAGGTGTGTCTGATATTGATCAGGTGTCTCTGATATTGATCAGGTGTCTCTGATATTGATCAGGTGTGTCTCTTATATTGATCAGGTGTGTCTGATATTCATCAGGTGTGTCTGTGATATTGATCAGGTGTCTTTGTATATTGATCTGATATTGATCAGGTGTGTCTCTGATATTGATCACGTGTCTCTGATAGTGATCAGGATTTTCTCTGATATTGATCAGGTGTGTCTCTGATATTGATCAGGTGTGTCATTTATATTGATCAGGTATCTCTGATATTGATCAGGTGTCTGATATTGATCAGGTCACCCTGATATTGATCAGTTGTCTCCGTTATTGATCAGGTGTGTCTGATATTGATCAGCTCTGCCTGATATTGATCAGGTGTGTCTGTGATATTAACCAGGTGAATCTGATCTTGTTAAGGTGACTCTGATATTGATCAGGTGTCTCTGATATTGATCAGGTGTGTCTCTGATATTGATCAGGTGTGTCTGATATTTATAAGGTGATTCTAATAATGATCAGGTATCTCTGATATTGATCAGGTGTCTCTGATATTAAACAGCTTTGTCTGTGAAATTGAACAGGTGTGTCTCTGATATTGATCAGGTGCCTCTGATATTGATCAGGTGTGTCTCTGATATAGATCACGTGTTCCTGATATTGATCAGGTGTGTCTCTGATATTGATCAGGTGTCTCTGATATTGATCAGGTGTCTCTGATATTGATCAGGTGTCTCGCTGATATTGATCAGGTGTGTATCTGATACTGATCAGGTGAGTCTGATATTGATCAGGTGAATCTGATATTGATCATGTGTGTCTCGCATATTGATCATGTGTTTCTCTGATATTGATCAGGTGTGTCTAATATTGATCAGATGTGTCTCTGATATTGATCAGGTGTCTCTGATATCGATCAGGTGTGTCTCAGTAATTGATCAGGTGTGTCTCTGATATGGATCAGGTGTGTCTGATATTAATCAGGTGTCTCTGATATTGATCAGGTGTGTCTCTGATATTGATCAGGTATGTCTCTGATATTGATCAGGTATGTCTGATATTGCTCAGGTGTACCTGTAATATTGATCAAGTATGTTTGATATTGCTCATGTGTGTCTCGGTTATTGATCAGGTGTGTCTGATATTGATCAGGTGTGTCTATAATATTGACCAGGTGTCTGTGATATTGATCATGTGTGTATCTGATATTGATCATGTGTGTTTCTGATATTGATCAGGTGTGTTTCTGATATTGATCAGGTGTGTTTCTGATATTGATCAGGTGTGTCAGATATTGATGTGTTGTCCTTGGTATTAATCAGGTGTCTCTGATATTGATCAGGTGTGTCCAATATTGATCAGGTGTGTCCAATATTGATCAGCTGTGTCCGATATTGATCTGGTGTCTTTGATATTGAGCAGGTGTGTCTCTGATATTGATCAGGTATCTCTGATATTGATCAGGTGTGTCCGATATTGATCAGGTGCCTCTGATATAGATCACGTGTCCCTGATATTGATCAGGTGTGTCTCTGATAGTGACCAGGTGTGTCTCTGATAGTGACCAGGTGTTTCTGATATTGATCAGGTGACACTGATATTGATCAGGTGACACTGATATTGATCAGGTGACACTGATATTGATCAGGTGTCTCTGTTTGATCAGGTGTGTCGCTGATATTGATCAGGTGTGTCTGATATTGATCAGGTGTGTCTGATATTGATCAGGTGAATCTGATATTGATCAGGTGCGTCTCTGATATTGATCTGGTGTCTCTGATATTGATCAGGTGAGTCTCTGATATTGATCAGGTGTGTCTATAATATTGACCAGGTGTCTGTGATATTGATCATGTGTGTATCTGATATTGATCAGGTGTGTTTCTGATATTGATCAGGTGTGTCAGATATTGATGTGTTGTCCCTGGTATTGATCAGGTGTCTCTGATATTGATCAGGTATCTCTGATATTGATCAGGTGTCTCTGATATTGATCACATTTGTCTCTGATATTGATCAGATGTGTGTCTGATATGGAGCAGGTGTGTATGACATTGATCACATGTCTATGATATTGATCAGGTGCGTCTCTAATATTGAGCAGACATTTCACTGATATTGATCAGATGTGTTTAATATTGATCAGGTGTCTC
Source organism: Pristiophorus japonicus (assembly GCF_044704955.1). Taxonomy (NCBI): domain Eukaryota; kingdom Metazoa; phylum Chordata; class Chondrichthyes; family Pristiophoridae; genus Pristiophorus; species Pristiophorus japonicus. The sequence goes on from NC_091993.1 coordinate 52,652,435, forward strand.
TGATATTGATTAGGTGTGTCTCAGTAATTGCTCAGGTCTGTCTCTGATATTGATCAGGTGTGTCTGATATTAATCAGGTGTCTCTGATATTGATCAGGTGCGTCTCTAATATTGATCTGGTGTCTCTGATATTGATCAGGCGTGTCTCTGATATTGATCAGGTGTGTCTCTGATATCGTTCAGGTGTGTCTCTGATATTGATCAGGTGTCTCGGATATTGATCAGGTATGTCATCGATATTGATCAGGTGTCCCTGTTATTGATTAGCAGTCTCTGATATTGATCAGGTGTGTATCTGATAGTGATCAGGTGTGTCTCTGATATTGATCAGGTGTGTCTCTGATATTGATCAGGTGTCTCTGATATTGATCTGGTGTCTCTGATATTGATCTGGTGTCTCTGATATTGATCTGGTGTGTCTATAATATTGACCAGGTGTCTGTGATATTGATCATGTGTGTATCTGATATTGATCAGGTGTGTTTCTGATATTGATCATGTGCGTCAGATATTGATGTGTTGTCCCTGGTATTTATCAAGTGTCTCTGATATAGATCAGGTATCTCTGATATTGATCAGGTGTGTCCGATATTGATCAGGTGTGTCCGATATTGATCACGTTTGTCTCTGATATTGATCAGATGTGTGTCTGATATGGAGCAGGTGTGTATGACATTGATCACATGTCTATGATATTGATCAGGTGCGTCTCTAATGTTGAGCAGACATTTCACTGATATTGATCAGATGTGTCTAATATTGATCAGGTGTCTCTGATATTGATTAGGTGTTTCTCTGATATTGATCAGGTGCGTGTCTGATATTGATGGGTGTCTCTGATATTGATCATGTGCGTCTCTAATATTGATCTGGTGTGTCTGATATTGATCAGGTGTTTCATTTATATTGATCAGGTGGGTAGGATATTGATCAGGTGTGTCTCTGATATTGATCAGATGTGTCTCTGATATTGATCAGGTGTGTCGCTGATATTGTTCAGGTGTGTCTGATATTCATCAGGTGTGTCTCTGATATTCATCAGGTGTCTTTGTATATTGATCTGATATTGATCAGGTGTGTCTCTGATATTGATCACGTGTCTCTGATATTGATCAGGTGTGTCTCTGATATTGATCAGGTGTGTCTCTGATATTGATCAGGTGTGTCATTTATATTGATCAGTTGTCTCTGATATTGATCAGGTGTGTCTGATATTGATCAGGTCACCCTGATATTGATCAGGTGTCTGTTATTGTTCAGGTGTGTCTGATATTGATCAGGTGTGTCTGATATTAATCAGGTGTCTCTGATATTGATCAGGTGCGTCTCTGATATTGATCAGGTGTGTCGCTGATATCGTTCAGGTGTGTCTCTGATATTGATCAGGTGTGTCTCTGATATGGATCAGATGTGTCTGATATTAATCAGGTGTCTCGGATATTGATCAGGTATGTCATCAATATTGATCAGGTGTGCCTGTTATTGATTAGCAGTCTCTGATATTGATCAGGTGTGTCTCTGATATTGATCAGGTGTGTCCGATATTGATCAGGTGTCTCTGATATTGATCTGGTGTCTCTGATATTGATCTGGTGTCTCTGATATTGATCTGGTGTCCAATATTGATCAGGTGTGTCCAATATTGATCAGGTGTGTCCAATATTGATCAGTTGTCTCTGATATTGAGCAGGTGTGTCTCTGATATTGATCAGATATCTCTGATATTGATCAGGTATCTCTGATAGTGATCAGATGTGTCCGATATTGATCAGGTGTCTCTGATATTGATCACGTTTGTCTCTGATATTGATCAGATGTGTGTCTGATATGGAGCAGGTGTGTATGACATTGATCACATGTCTATGATATTGATCAGGTGCGTCTCTAATGTTGAGCAGACATTTCACTGATATTGATCAGATGTGGCTCTGATATGGATCAAGTGTGTCTGATATTGATGGGTGTCTCTGATATTGATCATGTACGTCTCTAATATTGATCAGGTATGTCTGATATTGATCAGGTGTGTCTGATATTGATCAGGTGTCTCTGATATTGATCAGGTGTCTCTGATATTGATCAGGTGTGTCTCTTATATTGATCAGGTGTGTCTGATATTCATCAGGTGTGTCTGTGATATTGATCAGGTGTCTTTGTATATTGATCTGATATTGATCAGGTGTGTCTCTGATATTGATCACGTGTCTCTGATAGTGATCAGGATTTTCTCTGATATTGATCAGGTGTGTCTCTGATATTGATCAGGTGTCATTTATATTGATCAGGTATCTCTGATATTGATCAGGTGTCTGATATTGATCAGGTCACCCTGATATTGATCAGTTGTCTCCGTTATTGATCAGGTGTGTCTGATATTGATCAGCTCTGCCTGATATTGATCAGGTGTGCCTGTGATATTAACCAGGTGAATCTGATCTTGTTAAGGTGACTCTGATATTGATCAGGTGTCTCTGATATTGATCAGGTGTGTCTCTGATATTGATCAGGTGTGTCTGATATTTATAAGGTGATTCTAATAATGATCAGGTATCTCTGATATTGATCAGGTGTCTCTGATATTAAACAGCTTTGTCTGTGAAATTGAACAGGTGTGTCTCTGATATTGATCAGGTGCCTCTGATATTGATCAGGTGTGTCTCTGATATAGATCACGTGTTCCTGATATTGATCAGGTGTGTCTCTGATATTGATCAGGTGTCTCTGATATTGATCAGGTGTCTCTGATATTGATCAGGTGTCTCGCTGATATTGATCAGGTGTGTATCTGATACTGATCAGGTGAGTCTGATATTGATCAGGTGAATCTGATATTGATCATGTGTGTCTCGCATAGTGATCATGTGTTTCTCTGATATTGATCAGGTGTGTCTAATATTGATCAGATGTGTCTCTGATATTGATCAGATGTCTCTGATATCGATCAGGTGTGTCTCAGTAATTGATCAGGTGTGTCTCTGATATGGATCAGGTGTGTCTGATATTAATCAGGTGTCTCTGATATTGATCAGGTGTGTCTCTGATATTGATCAGGTATGTCTCTGATATTGATCAGGTATGTCTGATATTGCTCAGGTGTACCTGTAATATTGATCAAGTATGTTTGATATTGCTCATGTGTGTCTCGGTTATTGATCAGGTGTGTCTGATATTGATCAGGTGTGTCTATAATATTGACCAGGTGTCTGTGATATTGATCATGTGTGTATCTGATATTGATCATGTGTGTTTCTGATATTGATCATGTGTGTATCTGATATTGATCATGTGTGTTTCTGATATTGATCAGGTGTGTATCTGATATTGATCATGTGTGTTTCTGATATTGATCAGGTGTGTTTCTGATATTGATCAGGTGTGTTTCTGATATTGATCAGGTGTGTCAGATATTGATGTGTTGTCCTTGGTATTAATCAGGTGTCTCTGATATTGATCAGGTGTGTCCAATATTGATCAGGTGTGTCCAATATTGATCAGGTGTGTCCGATATTGATCTGGTGTCTTTGATATTGAGCAGGTGTGTCTCTGATATTGATCAGGTATCTCTGATATTGATCAGGTGTGTCCGATATTGATCAGGTGTCTCTGATATTGATCACGTTTGTCTCTGATATTGATCAGATGTGTCTCTGATATGGAGCAGGTGTGTATGACATTGATCACATGTCTATGATATTGATCAGGTGCGTCTCTAATATTGAGCACACATTTCACTGATATTGATCAGATGTGTCTAATATTGATCAGGTGTCTCTGATATTGATTAGGTGTTCCTCTGATATTGATCAGGTGTGTCTCTGATATGGATCAAGTGTGTCTGATATTGATGGGTGTCTCTGATATTGATCATGTGCGTCTCTAATATTGAACTGGTGTGTCTGATATTGGTCAGGTGTATCATTTATATTGATCAGGTGGGTCGGATATTGATCAAGTGTGTCTCTGATGATGATCAGGTGTGTCTCTGATATTGATCAGGTGTGTCTGGTAGTCATCAAGTGTCTCTGATATTGATCAGATGTGTCTCTGATATTGATCAGGTGTGTCTTATATTGATCAGGTGTCTCTGATATTGATCAGGTGTCTTTGTATCTTGATCTGATATTGATCAGGTGTGTCTCTGATATTGATCACGTGTCTCTGATATTGATCAGGATTTTCTCTGATATTGATCAGGTGTGTCTCTGATATTGATCAGGTGTGTCATTTATATTGATCAGGTGTCTCTGATATTGATCAGGTGTGTCTGATATTGATCAGGTCACCCTGATATTGATCAGGTGTCTCTGTTATTGATCAGGTGTGTCTGATATTGATCAGGTGTGTCTCTGATATTGATAAGGTGTGTCTGTGATATTAACCAGGTGAATCTGATCTTGTTAATGTGACTCTATTATTGATCAGGTGTGTCTCTGGTATTGATTGGGTGTCTCTGATATTGATCAGGTGTGCCTGATATTGATAAGGTGATTCTAATAATGATCAGGTATCTCTGATATTGATCAGGTGTCTCTGATATTAATCAGCTTTGTCTGTGAAATTGAACAGGTGTGTCTCTGATATTGATCAGGTGTGTCTCTGATATTGATCAGGTGTGTCTCTGATATAGATCACGTGTCCCTGATATTGATCAGGTGTGTCTCTGATAGTGACCAGGTGTGTCTGATAATGACCACGTGTGTCTCTGATATTGATCAGGTGACACTGATATTGATCAGGTGTCTCTGATATTGATCAGGTGTCTCTGTTTGATCAGGTGTGTCTCTGATACTGATCAGGTGAGTCTGATATTGATCAGGTGAATCTGATATTGATCATGTGTGTCTCGCATATTGATCATGTATTTCTCTGATATTGATCAGGTGTGTCTGATATTGATAAGGTGATTCTAATAATGATCAGGTATCTCTGATATTGATCAGGTGTCTCTGATATTAATCAGCTTTGTCTGTGAAATTGAACAGGTGTGTCTCTGATATTGATCAGGTGCCTCTGATATAGATCACGTGTCCCTGATATTGATCAGGTGTGTCTCTGATAGTGACCAGGTGTGTCTCTGATAGTGACCAGGTGTTTCTGATATTGATCAGGTGACACTGATATTGATCAGGTGACACTGATATTGATCAGGTGTCTCTGTTTGATCAGGTGTGTCGCTGATATTGATCAGGTGTGTCTGATATTGATCAGGTGTGTCTGATATTGATCAGGTGAATCTGATATTGATCAGGTGCGTCTCTGATATTGATCTGGTGTCTCTGATATTGATCAGGTGAGTCTCTGATATTGATCAGGTGTGTCTATAATATTGACCAGGTGTCTGTGATATTGATCATGTGTGTATCTGATATTGATCAGGTGTGTTTCTGATATTGATCAGGTGTGTCAGATATTGATGTGTTGTCCCTGGTATTGATCAGGTGTCTCTGATATTGATCAGGTATCTCTGATATTGATCAGGTGTCTCTGATATTGATCACATTTGTCTCTGATATTGATCAGATGTGTGTCTGATATGGAGCAGGTGTGTATGACATTGATCACATGTCTATGATATTGATCAGGTGCGTCTCTAATGTTGAGCAGACATTTCACTGATATTGATCAGATGTGTTTAATATTGATCAGGTGTCTCTGATATTGATTAGGTGTGTCTCAGTAATTGATCAGGTCTGTCTCTGATATTGATCAGGTGTGTCTGATATTAATCGGGTGTCTCTGATATTGATCAGGTGCGTCTCTAATATTGATCTGGTGTCTCTGATATTGATCAGGCGTGTCTCTGATATTGATCAGGTGTGTCTCTGATATCGTTCAGGTGTGTCTCTGATATTGATCAGGTGTCTCGGATATTGATCAGGTATGTCATCGATATTGATCAGGTGTGCCTGTTATTGATTAGCAGTCTCTGATATTGATCAGGTGTGTATCTGATAGTGATCAGGTGTGTCTCTGATATTGATCAGGTGTGTCTCTGATATTGATCAGGTGTCGCTGATATTGATCTGGTGTCTCTGATATTGATCTGGTGTCTCTGATATTGATCTGGTGTGTCTATAATATTGACCAGGTGTCTGTGATATTGATCATGTGTGTATCTGATATTGATCAGGTGTGTTTCTGATATTGATCATGTGTGTCAGATATTGATGTGTTGTCCCTGGTATTTATCAAGTGTCTCTGATATAGATCAGGTATCTCTGATATTGATCAGGTGTGTCCGATATTGATCAGGTGTGTCCGATATTGATCACGTTTGTCTCTGATATTGATCAGATGTGTGTCTGATATGGAGCAGGTGTGTATGACATTGATCACATGTCTATGATATTGATCAGGTGCGTGTCTGATATTGATGGGTGTCTCTGATATTGATCATGTGCGTCTCTAATATTGATCTGGTGTGTCTGATATTGATCAGGTGTTTCATTTAGATTGATCAGGTGGGTAGGATATTGATCAGGTGTGTCTCTGATATTGATCAGATGTGTCTCTGATATTGATCAGGTGTCGCTGATATTGATCTGGTGTCTCTGATATTGATCTGGTGTCTCTGATATTGATCTGGTGTGTCTATAATATTGACCAGGTGTCTGTGATATTGATCATGTGTGTATCTGATATTGATCAGGTGTGTTTCTGATATTGATCATGTGTGTCAGATATTGATGTGTTGTCCCTGGTATTTATCAAGTGTCTCTGATATAGATCAGGTATCTCTGATATTGATCAGGTGTGTCCGATATTGATCAGGTGTGTCCGATATTGATCACGTTTGTCTCTGATATTGATCAGATGTGTGTCTGATATGGAGCAGGTGTGTATGACATTGATCACATGTCTATGATATTGATCAGGTGCGTGTCTGATATTGATGGGTGTCTCTGATATTGATCATGTGCGTCTCTAATATTGATCTGGTGTGTCTGATATTGATCAGGTGTTTCATTTATATTGATCAGGTGGGTAGGATATTGATCAGGTGTGTCTCTGATATTGATCAGATGTGTCTCTGATATTGATCAGGTGTGTCTCTGATATTGTTCAGGTGTGTCTGATATTCATCAGGTGTGTCTCTGATATTCATCAGGTGTCTTTGTATCTTGATCTGATATTGATCAGGTGTGTCTCTGATATTGATCAGATGTGTCTCTGATATTGATCAGGTTTGTCTCTGATATTGATCAGGTGTGTCTCTGATATTGATCAGGTGTGTCTCTGATATTGATCAGGTGTGTCATTTATATTGATCAGTTGTCTCTGATATTGATCAGGTGTGTCTGATATTGATCAGGTCACCCTGATATTGATCAGGTGTCTGTTATTGTTCAGGTGTGTCTGATATTGATCAGGTGTGTCTGATATTAATCAGGTGTCTCTGATATTGATCAGGTGCGTCTCTGATATTGATCAGGTGTGTCGCTGATATCGTTCAGGTGTGTCTCTGATATTGATCAGGTGTGTCTCTGATATGGATCAGATGTGTCTGATATTAATCAGGTGTCTCGGATATTGATCAGGTATGTCATCAATATTGATCAGGTGTGCCTGTTATTGATTAGCAGTCTCTGATATTGATCAGGTGTGTCTCTGATATTGATCAGGTGTGTCCGATATTGATCAGGTGTCTCTGATATTGATCTGGTGTCTCTGATATTGATCTGGTGTCTCTGATATTGATCTGGTGTCCAATATTGATCAGGTGTGTCTATAATATTGACCAGGTGTCTGTGATATTGATCATGTGTGTATCTGATATTGATCAGGTGTGTTTCTGATATTGATCATGTGTGTCAGATATTGATGTGTTGTCCCTGGTATTGATCAGGTGTCTCTGATATAGATCAGGTATCTCTGATATTGATCAGGTGTGTCCGATATTGATCAGATGTCTGATATTGATCACATTTGTCTCTGATATTGATCAGATGTGTGTCTGATATGGAGCAGATGTGTATGACATTGATCACATGTCTATGATATTGATCAGGTGCGTCTCTAATGTTGAGCAGACATTTCACTGATATTGATCAGATGTGTCTAATATTGATCAGGTGTCTCTGATATTGATTAGGTGTTTCTCTGATATTGATCAGGTGCATGTCTGATATTGATGGGTGTCTCTGATATTGATCATGTGCGTCTCTAATATTGATCTGGTGTGTCTGATATTGATCAGGTGTTTCATTTATATTGATCAGGTGGGTAGGATATTGATCAGGTGTGTCTCTGATATTGATCAGATGTGTCTCTGATATTGATCAGATGTGTCTCTGATATTGATCAGGTGTGTCTCTGATATTGATCAGGTGTGTCTCTGATATTGTTCAGGTGTGTCTGATATTGTTCAGGTGTGTCTCTGATATTCATCAGGTGTGTCTCTGATATTCATCAGGTGTCTTTGTATCTTGATCTGATATTGATCAGGTGTGTCTCTGATATTGATCAGATGTGTCTCTGATATTGATCAGGTGTGTCTCTGATATTGATCAGGTGTGTCTCTGATATTGTTCAGGTGTGTCTCTGATATTCATCAGGTGTGTCTCTGATATTCATCAGGTGTCTTTGTATCTTGATCTGATATTGATCAGGTGTGTCTCTGATATTGATCACGTGTCTCTGATATTGATCAGGATTTTCTCTGATATTGATCAGGTTTGTCTCTGATATTGATCAGGTGTGTCTCTGATATTGATCAGGTGTGTCATTTATATTGATCAGTTGTCTCTGATATTGATCAGGTGTGTCTGATATTGATCAGGTCACCCTGATATTGATCAGGTGTCTCTGTTATTGTTCAGGTGTGTCTGATATTGATCAGGTGTGTCATTTATATTGATCAGTTGTCTCTGATATTGATCAGGTGTGTCTGATATTGATCAGGTCACCCTGATATTGATCAGGTGTCTGTTATTGTTCAGGTGTGTCTGATATTGATCAGGTGTGTCTGATATTAATCAGGTGTCTCTGATATTGATCAGGTGCGTCTCTGATATTGATCAGGTGTGTCGCTGATATCGTTCAGGTGTGTCTCTGATATTGATCAGGTGTGTCTCTGATATGGATCAGATGTGTCTGATATTAATCAGGTGTCTCGGATATTGATCAGGTATGTCATCAATATTGATCAGGTGTGCCTGTTATTGATTAGCAGTCTCTGATATTGATCAGGTGTGTCTCTGATATTGATCAGGTGTGTCCGATATTGATCAGGTGTCTCTGATATTGATCTGGTGTCTCTGATATTGATCTGGTGTCTCTGATATTGATCAGGTGTGTCTATAATATTGACCAGGTGTCTGTGATATTGATCATGTGTGTATCTGATATTGATCAGGTGTGTTTCTGATATTGATCATGTGTGTCAGATATTGATGTGTTGTCCCTGGTATTGATCAGGTGTCTCTGATATAGATCAGGTATCTCTGATATTGATCAGGTGTGTCCGATATTGATCAGATGTCTGATATTGATCACATTTGTCTCTGATATTGATCAGATGTGTGTCTGATATGGAGCAGATGTGTATGACATTGATCACATGTCTATGATATTGATCAGGTGCGTCTCTAATGTTGAGCAGACATTTCACTGATATTGATCAGATGTGTCTAATATTGATCAGGTGTCTCTGATATTGATTAGGTGTTTCTCTGATATTGATCAGGTGCGTGTCTGATATTGATGGGTGTCTCTGATATTGATCATGTGCGTCTCTAATATTGATCTGGTGTGTCTGATATTGTTCAGGTGTGTCTCTGATATTCATCAGGTGTGTCTCTGATATTCATCAGGTGTGTCTCTGATATTCATCAGGTGTCTTTGTATCTTGATCTGATATTCATCAGGTGTGTCTCTGATATTGATCACGTGTCTCTGATATTGATCAGGATTTTCTCTGATATTGATCAGGTTTGTCTCTGATATTGATCAGGTGTGTCTCTGATATTGATCAGGTGTGTCATTTATATTGATCAGTTGTCTCTGATATTGATCAGGTGTGTCTGATATTGATCAGGTCACCCTGATATTGATCAGGTGTCTCTGTTATTGTTCAGGTGTGTCTGATATTGATCAGGTGTGTCTGATATTAATCAGGTGTCTCTGATATTGATCAGGTGCGTCTCTGATATTGATCTGGTGTCTCTGATATTGATCAGGCGTGTCTCTGATATTGATCAGGTGTGTCTCTGATATCGTTCAGGTGTGTCTCTGATATTGATCAGGTGTCTCGGATATTGATCAGGTATGTCATCGATATTGATCAGGTGTGCCTGTTATTGATTAGCAGTCTCTGATATTGATCAGGTGTGTATCTGATAGTGATCAGGTGTGTCTCTGATATTGATCAGGTGTGTCCGATATTGATCAGATGTCCCTGATATTGATCTGGTGTCCCTGATATTGAACTTTGTGTTCGCAGGTGCAACACGTATGCTCAGCTGGGCAATGGGCCCAGGGAAGCCCCCCCTTAGCCCCTGGCCCGCCAAGCCATGGTCACGCATCCATGTGGACTATACAGGTCTTTTCATGGGAAAAATGTTTTTGGTTGTCGTCGACGCCTACTCCAAATGGATTGAGTGTGCCATTTTAAATTCAAGCACATCCTCTGCCATGGTAGAAAGTCTACGGGCAATGTTCACCATCCATGGTCTACCGGACATCTTGTTCAGCGACAATGGCCAATGCTTCACAAGCACTGAATTCCAGGACTTCATGGCAGGCAATGGAATCAACCATGTCAGAACGGCACCGTTCAAGCCGGCCTCAAACAGCCAGGCAGAACGAGCAGTGCAGATAATCAAACAGGGGATGCTCAGAATCCAAGGGGGTTCCCTACAAAGTTGCTTATCACGCCTCCTGTTGGCCAATAGATCCCGACCACACTCGCTCACAGGGGTTCCACCGGCAGAGCTGCTAATGAAAAGGACGCTCAAAACCAGGTTATCCTTTATACACCCTACTATGAAAGAAATTGTTGAGAGCAGGCGTCAGTCACAATGTGACTACCATGACAGGAATGCGAGGGCGCGATGTATTGATGTAATGACCCTGTTTTTGTCCTTAATTACGCTGCAGGGCCCAAATGGCTTGCAGGCACTGTGATTGCCAAAGAGGGGAATAGGGTACTGGTAGTTAAACTCACCAATGGACAAATCTGCCGCAAACACGTGGATCAAACTAAAAGGGGGTTCAGCAACCCCATAGAAGAAGCAGAGGAAGAACACAACGTAGAGTTTACTCCACCACAGGTGACCGAACACCGGAACCAAGTGGAGGAGAGTCCAGTCACTGTGGGCACTCCGGACAGGCCTGAGGCATCACAAACAGCAGACACACAAGCCAGCGCCCAACAACCGGAGCCCCAACTCAAGCGCTCTACAAGGGAGCGTAAACCACCAGAGAGACTTAACCTGTGAACCCAATAAGACTTTGGGGGGGGAGGTGATGTCATGTATTCAACCAGCATTGTAACTGATCTAAGTTGTACACCTTGAGAACACTGACCACAAGGGGTGAACTTGTGGGAGACACTCCTAACCTGGACTTTCAGGTATAAAACGGGAAGCTCCACCCACCTTCATCACTTGAGGTCTTGGTAATAAAGGTAACTGGTCAGACTGACCTTCTCTCAAGTATGGGCCTCGTGTGCATTTATATTGTATAGTAGGGACATATCAGTAACCACCTCCTGAAACGTGCTATCCACGTAGTTCTCAGCCTCGCGGATGCACCTTATTGCCTCCACCCGCTGCTCCAGCTCCAAAACGCGGAGCTCAAGTAGTTGAAGCTGGAGACACCTCCTGCACACAGGGTTGTAGGCTGCGCGAAGCGTCCAGGACTTCCCACATGCCGCAGGATGTGCACGCCACGGGGCTGAGCTGCATTGCCATCTCTTTAGTTAAACTTATCTAGATTAAAATCTACTTAAAAAGAAATTGAGAAAAGAGAGCTACTCACCAACTCACCTCACCGACCTCTGTGGCCTCCCAACCTTCGAATTCCCAACCTCCTGTAGATTGTTGCTATTGGCTCTCCCTCCCTCCACACAGAAGATGCAGCCTTTTTTCTCTCCTCTCTCCAACTCTGTGACAACAGTGCTGCAGCTCTTGCTATCCTCCTCCCTCTCAAGGTGTTGAATCAGTAGGCCTCTTCCTCCTCTCCTCGACTCACTGGTTGCAGGCAGACAGTTGTTGCAGCTCCTTCTCCACAGGCTCCCAACTCCAAAGTGGCTAAGCCATTTCCTTGTTCCCTATTACTAATTCCCCAGTCTCATCCTCCATGGGACCAACATTTACTTTAACCATCTTTTCCTTTTTAAGTATCTCTTTTTATATTTTTTGCGAGTTTACTTTCATAATCTATCTTCCCCCTCTTTATCATATTTTTGTCATTTTTTGTTGGCTTTTAACAATTTCCCAATCCTCTGGCCTCTCACTATTCTTGGCCACATTGTATGCCCTTGTTTTCAAATTGACACCCTCCTTTATTTCCTTAGTTAGCCACGGATGGTTATCCCTCTCTTACAGTCCTTCCTTCTCATTGGGATGTACTTTTGTTGCGAGTTATGAAATATCTCCTTAAATTTCTGCCACTGCTCATCAACCGTCCCACACTTTAATCTATTTTCCCAGTCCACTTTAGCCAACTCTGCCCCCATACTTTGCAATCTCCTTTATTTAAGCTTAGGACACTGGTTTGAGATCCAACTTTCTCACCCACCAAATGAATTTTAAATTGAGGTTATGGTCATTCACTCTCCCTCTCTCCCCTCCGCATCACCACATCGAGAGAGTGTGAGGTATGCTCTCTGTCCCTCCCTCACACAGACAGAGTGTATGAGGTACACTCCCTCTCCCTCACTCACACAGAGTGTATGAGGTACACTCCCCTCCCTCACACAGAGTGTATGAGGTACACTCCCTCTCCCTCACACACAGAGTGTATGAGGTACATTCCCTCTCCCTCACACACAGTATATGAGGTACACTCTCTCTCCCTCACACACACACAGAGTGTATGAGGTACACTCCCCTTCCTCCCTCACACACACAGAGTGTATGAGGTACACTCCCCTCCCTCACACACACACACAGAGTGTATGAGGTACACTCCCCTCCCTCCCTCCCACACAGAGTGTATGAGGTACACTCCCTCCCCCCCACACACACACACACACAAACACACACACACACAAACACGCACACAGAGTGTATGAGGTACACTCCCTCTCCCTCACACAGAGTGTATGAGGTACACTCCCCTCCCTCACACACACACAGAGTGCATGAGGTACACTTCCTTCCCTCCTTCCCACACAGAGTGTATGAGGTACACTCCCTCCCCCCCACACACACAGAGTGTATGAGGTACACTCCCCTCCCTCCCGCACACACAGAGAGTGTATGAGGTACACTCCCTCTCCCTCACACACACAGAGTGTATGAGGTTCACTCCCCTCCCTCCCTCACACACAGAGTGTATGAGGAACACTCACCTCCCTCCCTCACACACACAGAGTGTATGAGGTACACTCGCTTCCCTCCCTCACACACAGAGAGTGTATGAGGTACACTCCCTCTCCCTCACACACACAGAGTGTATGAGGTACACTCCCCTCCCTCCCTCACACACAGAGAGTATGAGGTACACTCCCCTCCCTCCCGCACACAGAGTATGAGGTACACTCCCCTCCCTCCCTCACAGTGTATGAGGTACACTCGCTTCCCTCCCTCACACACAGAGAGTGTATGAGGTACACTCCCCTCCCTCCTTCACACAGAGTGTATGAGGTACACTCCCTCTCCCTCACACACAGAGTGTATGAGGTACACTCCCTTCCCTCCCTCCCACAGCGTGTATGAGGTACACTCCCTCTCCCTCACAAACACCAAGTGTATGAGGTACACTCCCCTCCCTCCCTCTCCCTCACACAGAGTGTATGAGGTACACTCCCCTCCCTCACACACACACAGAGTGTATGAGGTACACTCCCCTCCCTCCCGCACACACAGAGTATGAGGTACACTCCCCTCCCTCCCTCACACAGAGTGTATGAGGTACACTCCCCTCCCTCCTTCACAGAGTGTATGAGGTACACTCCCTCTCCCTCACACACAGAGTGTATGAGGTACACTCCCTTCCCTCCCTCCCACAGCGTGTATGAGCTACACTCCCTCTCCCTCACAAACACCAAGTGTATGAGGTACACTCCCTCTCCCTCACACACACAGAGTGTATGAGGTACACTCCCTCTCCCTCACACACACCAAGTGTATGAGGTACACTGCCTCTCCCTCTCACACACAGAGTGCATGAGGTACACTCCCTTCCCTCCCTCACACACACAGAGTGTATGAGGTACACTCCCACTCCCTCACACACACAGAGTGTATGAGGTACACTACCCTCCCTCACACACACACAGAGAGTGTATGAGATACACTCCCCTCCCTCCCGCACACACACAGAGAGTGTATGAGGTACACTCCCTCTCCCTCACACACACACACAGAGTGTATGAGGTACACTCCCTCTCACACACACACACACACACACACACAGAGTGTATGAGGTACACTCCCTCTCGCTCCCTCACACACAGAGAGTGTATGAGGTACACTCCCTCTTCCTCACACACACAGAGTGTATGAGGTACACTCACTCTCCCTCACACACACACACACACACACACACACACACACACACAGAGTGTATGAGGAACACTCCCTTCCCTCACTCACACACACAGAGTGTATGAGGTACACTCCCTTCCCTCCCTCCCACAGCGTGTATGAGGTACACTCCCTCTCCCTCACACACAGAGTGTATGAGGTACACTGCCTCTCCCTCTCACACACAGAGTGCATGAGGTACACTCCCTTCCCTCCCTCACACACAGAGAGTGTATGAGGTACACTCCCCTCCCTCCCTCACACACAGAGAGTGTATGAGGTACACTCCCTCTCCCTCACACACACACAAAGTGTAGATGTACACTCCCTCTTCCTCACACACAAAGAGTGTATGAGGTACACTCCCTCTCCCTCACACATAGAGTGTATGAGGTACACTCCCTCTCCCTCACACACACACACAGAGTGTATGAGGTACACTCCCTCTCCCTCACACACACAGAGAGTGTATGAGGTACACTCCCCTCCCTCCCTCACACACAGAGAGTGTATGAGGTACACTCCCTCTCCCTCACACACACACAAAGTGTAGATGTACACTCCCTCTTCCTCACACACAAAGAGTGTATGAGGTACACTCCCTCTCCCTCACACACAGAGTGTATGAGGTACACTCCCTCTCCCTCACACACACACACAGAGTGTATGAGGTACACTCCCTCTCCCTCACACACACAAAGAGTGTATGAGGTACACTCCCCTTCCTCACACACACAGAGAGTGTATGAGGTACACTCCCTTCCCTCCCTCACACACACAGAGTGTATGAGGTACACTCCCTCTCCCTCACACACACACACACACACAGAGTGTATGAGGTACACTCCCTCTCCCACACACACACAGAGTGTATGAGTTACACTCCCCTCCCTCCTGCACACACATAGAGAGTGTATGAGGTACACTCCCCTCCCTCACACACACAGAGTGTATGAGGTACACTCCCTCTCCCTCACACACAGAGAGTGAATGAGTTACACTCCCCTTCCTCACACACACACACACACACACACAGAGTGTATGAGGTACACTCCCTCTCCCACACACACAGAGTGTATGAGTTACACTCCCCTCCCTCCTGCACACACACAGAGAGTGTATGAGGTACACTCCCCTCCCTCCCTCACACACACAGAGTGTATGAGGTACACTCCCTCTCCCTCACACACAGAGAGTGAATGAGTTACACGACGCTCCATCAGAGTCACAGCAGCGTCATGAAATTTTTGATCGCCGGCGTCATGACATCATCCCCCGCGGGGTGAGAGGGCGAGTGAGCGCGGCCCGTGGAAACGCCCCCCGGGCCCAGAGAGAGAGAGAGAGAGAGGGTGAGTGATTTACCCCAGGCCCAGGCCTCCGCCCGCTCACATTCTCCGTGTCGCCCCCCCGGCAATGTACAGTGTGTTTACCCCCCCCCCCCCGGGCAATGTACAGTGTGTTTACCCCCCCCCCCGGGCAATGTACAGTGTGTTTACCCTCCCCCCCCCCGGGCAATGTACAGTGCGTTTACCCCCCCCCCCCCCCCGGCAATGTACAGTGCGTTTACCCCCCCCCCCCGGCAATGTACAGTGTTTTTACCCCCCCCCGGGCAATGTACAGTGTGTTTACCCTCCCCCCCCCTGGGCAATGTACAGTGCGTTTACCCCCCCCCCCCCGGCAATGTACAGTGCGTTTACCCCCCCCCCCCCCCCGGCAATGTACAGTGCGTTTACCCCCCTCCCCCCCCCCCCCCGGGCAATGTACAGTGTGTTTACCCCCCCCCCCCCCCGGGCAATGTACAGTGTGTTTACCCCCCCCCCCCCGGCAATGTACAGTGTTTTTACCCCCCCCCGGGCAATGTACAGTGTGTTTACCCCTCCCCCCGGGCAATGTACAGTGTGTTTACCCCCCCCCCGGGCAATGTACAGTGTGTTTACCCCTCCCCCCGGGCAATGTACAGTGTGTTTCCCCCCCCCCCCCGGGCAATGTACAGTGTGTTTACCCCTCCCCCCGGGCAATGTACAGTGTGTTTACCCCCCCCCCCCCCGGGCAATGTACAGTGTGTTTACCCCCCCCCCCCCCCGGGCAATGTACAGTGTGTTTACCCCCCCCCCCCCCCCGGGCAATGTACAGTGTGTTTACCCCCCCCGCCCCGGGCAATGTACAGTGTTTTTACCCCCCCCCCCCGGGCAATGTACAGTGTGTTTACCCCCCCCCCCCCCCCCCGGGCAATGTACAGTGTGTTTACCCCCCCCCCCCCCCCCCCCCGGGCAATGTACAGTGTGTTTACCCCCCCCCCGGCAATGTACAGTGTGTTTACCCCTCCCCCCGGGCAATGTACAGTGTGTTTACCCCCCCCCCCCCCCCCGGGCAATGTACAGTGTGTTTACCCCCCCCCGGCAATGTACAGTGTGTTTACCCCCCCCCCACCCCCCCCCCCGGGCAATGTACAGTGTGTTTACTCCCCCCCCCCGGCAATGTACAGTGTGTTTGCCCCCCCCCCCCCCCGGGGCAATGTACAGTGTGTTTACCCCCCCCCCCAGGGCAATGTACAGTGTGTTTACCCTCCCCCCCCCGGCAATGTACAGTGTGTTTACCCCCCCGGGCATTGTACAGTGTGTTTACCCCCCCCCCCCCCCCCTGGCAATGTACAGTGTGTTTACTCCCCCCGGGTAATGTACAGTGTGTTTACTCCCCCCCGGGTAATGTACAGTGCGTTTACCCGCCCCCCCCCCCCCCCCCCCCCCGGGCAATGTACAGTGCGTTTACCCCCCCCCCCCCCCCGGGCAATGTACAGTGTGTTTACCCCCCCCCCGGGCAATGTACAGTGTGTTTACCCCTCCCCCCGGGCAATGTACAGTGTGTTTACCCCCCCCCCCCCCCGGGCAATGTACAGTGCGTTTACCCCCCCCCCCCCGGGGCAATGTACAGTGTGTTTACCCCCCCCCGGGCAATGTACAGTGTGTTTACCCCCCCCCCCCCCGGGCAATGTACAGTGCGTTTACCCCCCACCCCCCCGGGCAATGTACAGTGTGTTTACCCCCCCCCGGGCAATGTACAGTGCGTTTACCCCCCCCCCCCCCCGGGGCAATGTACAGTGCGTTTACCCCCCCGCCCCCCCGGGCAATGTACAGTGCGTTTACCCCCCCCCCCCCCGGCAATGTACAGTGTGTTTACCCCCCCCCCCCCCCCGGGCAATGTACAGTGTGTTTACCCTCCCCCCTACCCCCGGGCAATGTACAGTGAATGTACAGTGTGTTTACCCTCCCCCCCCCCCCCGGCAATGTACAGTGTGTTTACCCCCCCCCGGGTAATGTACAGTGCGTTTACCCCCCCCCCCCCCGGGCAATGTACAGTGTGTTTACCCCCCCCCCGGGCAATGTACAGTGTGTTTACCCCCCCACCCTCCCGGGCAATGTACAGTGCGTTTACCCCCCCCCCCCCCCGGGGCAATGTACAGTGTGTTTACCCCCCCCCCGGGCAATGTACAGTGTGTTTACCCCCCCACCCCCCCGGGCAATGTACAGTGTGTTTACCCCCCCCCCCCCCCCCCCCCCCCCCCCCCCGGGCAATGTACAGTGCGTTTACCCCCCCCCCCCCCGGGGCAATGTACAGTGTGTTTACCCCCCCCCCCCCCCCGGGCAATGTACAGTGCGTTTACCCCCCCACCCCCCCCGGGCAATGTACAGTGCGTTTACCCCCCCACCCCCCCGGGCAATGTACAGTGCGTTTACCCCCCCCCCCCCCCCCCCGGCAATGTACAGTGTGTTTACCCCCCCCCCCCCCCCGGGCAATGTACAGTGCGTTCCCCCCCCCCGGCAATGTACAGTGTGTTTACCCCCCCCCCCCCTCCGGGCAATGTACAGTGTGTTTACCCCCCCCCCCCCCCCCCCCCCCCCCGGGCAATGTACAGTGTGTTTACCCCCCCCCCCCCCCCCCCCCCCCCCCGGGCAATGTACAGTGTGTTTACCCCCCTCCACCCCCGGGCAATGTACAGTATGTTTACCCCCCCCCCCCCCCGGCAATGTACAGTGTGTTTGCCCCCCCCCCCCGGGGCAATGTACAGTGTGTTTACCCCCCCCCCCCCCCCCCTGGCAATGTACAGTGTGTTTACTCCCCCCCGGGTAATGTACAGTGTGTTTACCCCCCCCGCCCCAGGGTAATGTACAGTGTGTTTACCCCCCCCGCCCCAGGGCAATGTACAGTGTGTTTACCCCCCCCGCCCCAGGGCAATGTACAGTGTGTTTACCCCACCCCCCCCCCCCAAAGCAATGTACAGTGTGTTTACCCCCCCCGGGCAATGTACAGTGTGTTTACCCCCCCCCCCCCCGGGCAATGTACAGTGTGTTTACCCCCCCCCCCCCCCGGGCAATGTACAGTGTGTTTACCCCCCCCCGGGCAATGTACAGTGTGTTTACCCCCCCCCCCCCCGGGCAATGTACAGTGTGTTTACCCCCCCCCCCCCCCGGCAATGTACAGTGTGTTTACCCCTCCCCCGGGCAATGTACAGTGTGTTTACCCCCCCCCCCCCCCCCCCGGCAATGTACAGTATGTTTACCCCCCCCCCCCACGGCAATGTACAGTGTGTTTGCCCCCCCCCCCCCGGGGCAATGTACAGTGTGTTTACCCCCCCCCCCCCCCTGGCAATGTACAGTGTGTTTACTCCCCCCCGGGTAATGTACAGTGTGTTTACCCCCCCCCCCGCCCCAGGGCAATGTACAGTGTGTTTACCCCCCCCGCCCCAGGGCAATGTACAGTGTGTTTACCCCCCCCCCCCCCAAAGCAATGTACAGTGTGTTTACCCCCCCCGGGCAATGTACAGTGTGTTTACCCCCCCCCCGGGCAATGTATAGTGTGTTTACCCCCCCCCCCGGGCAATGTACAGTGTGTTTACCCCCCCCCCCCCCCCCCCGGGCAATGTACAGTGTGTTTACTCCCCCCCGGGTAATGTACAGTGTGTTTACCCCCCCCCGCCCCAGGGCAATGTACAGTGTGTTTACCCCCCCGCCCCAGGGCAATGTACAGTGTGTTTACCACCCCCCCCCAAAGCAATGTACAGTGTGTTTACCCCCCCCGGGCAATGTACAGTGTGTTTACCCCCCCCCCGGGCAATGTACAGTGTGTTTACCCCCCCCCCCCCGGGCAATGTACAGTGCGTTCCCCCCCCTCCCGGGGCAATGTATAGTATGTTTACCCCCCCCCCCCCCCCCCCCAGGGCAATGTACAGTGTGTTTACCCCCCCCCCCCACCCGGGGCAATGTACAGTGTGTTCCCCCCCCCCCCCCCACCTGGGGCAATGTACAGTGTGTTTACTCCCCTTCCCCCCCGGGCAATGTACAGTGTGTTTACCCCCCCCCCGGGCAATGTACAGTGTGCTTACCCCCCCCCCCGGGCAATGTACAGTGTGCTTACCCCCCCCCCCCCGGGCAATGTACAGTGTGCTTACCCCCCCCCCCCGGGGCAATGTACAGTGTGTTTACCCCCCCCCCCCCGGGCAATGTACAGTGTGTTTACCCTCCCCCCCCCCCCCGGGGCAATGTACAGTGTGTTTACCCCCCCCCCCCTCCGGGCAATGTACAGTGTGTTTACCCCCCCCCCCCCCCCCCCCCCGGGCAATGTACAGTGTGCTTACTCCCCCCCGGGTAATGTACAGTGTGTTTACCCCCCCCCCCCCCCGGCAATGTACAGTGTGTTTTCCCCCCCCCCCCCCCGGGGCAATGTACAGTGTGTTTACCCCCCCCCCCCCCCCTGGCAATGTACAGTGTGCTTACTCCCCCCCGGGTAATGTACAGTGTGTTTACCCCCCCCGCCCCAGGGCAATGTACAGTGTGTTTACCCCCCCCGCCCCAGGGCAATGTACAGTGTGTTTACCCCACCCCCCCCCCCCCAAAGCAATGTACAGTGTGTTTACCCCCCCCGGGCAATGTACAGTGTGTTTACCCCCCCCCGGGCAATGTACAGTGTGTTTACCCCCCCCCCCCCCCCCCCGGGCAATGTACAGTGTGTTTACTCCCTCCCGGGTAATGTACAGTGTGTTTACCCCCCCGCCCCAGGGCAATGTACAGTGTGTTTACCCCCCCCGGGCAATGTACAGTGTGTTTACCCCCCCCCGGGCAATGTACAGTGTGTTTACCCCCCCCCGGGCAATGTATAGTGTGTTTACCCCCCCCCCCCCCCGGGGCAATGTACAGTGTGTTTACCCCCCCCCCCCCCCCCCGGCAATGTACAGTGTGTTTACCCTCCCCCCTACCCCCGGGCAATGTACAGTGTGTTTACCCCTCCCCCCGGGCAATGTACAGTGTGTTTACCCCCCCCCCCCGGGCAATGTATAGTGTGTTTACCCCCCCCCCCCCCCCGGGGCAATGTACAGTGCGTTCCCCCCCCCCCCCCGGGGCAATGTATAGTATGTTTACCCCCCCCCCCCCCCCCCGGGGCAATGTACAGTGTGTTTACCCCCCCCCCCACCCGGGGCAATGTACAGTGTGTTTTCTTCCCCCCCCCCCTCCCGGGCAATGTACAGTGTGTTCCCCCCCCCCCACCTGGGGCAATGTACAGTGTGTTTACTCCCCTCCCCCCCCGGGCAATGTACAGTGTGCTTACCCCCCCCCCCGGGCAATGTACAGTGTGTTTACCCCCCCCCCCCCCCCCCGGGGCAATGTACAGTGTGTTTACCCCCCCCCTGGGCAATGTACAGTGTGTTTACCCTCCCCCCCCCCGCCCCCGGGGCAATGTACAGTGTGTTTACCCCCCCTGCCGGGGCAATGTACAGTGTGTTTACCCCCCCCGGACAATGTACAGTATGTTTACCCCCCCCCCCCCCCCCCCCGGGCAATGTACAGTGTGTTTACCCCCCCCCCCCGGGTCAATGTACAGTGTGTTTACCCCCCCCCGGGCAATGTACAGTGTGTTTACCCCCCCCCCCCGGGGCAATGTACAGTGTGTTTACCCCCCCCTGCCGGGGCAATGTACAGTGTGTTTACCCCCCCCCCCCCCCGGGGCAATGTACAGTGTGTTTACGCCCCCCCCCCCCCCCCGGGGCAATGTACAGTGTGTTTACCCCCCCCTGCCGGGGCAATGTACAGTGTGTTTACCCCCCCCCCCCCCCCCGGGGCAATGTACAGTGTGTTTACCCCCCCCTGCCGGGGCAATGTACAGTGTGTTTACCCCCCCCCTGCCGGGGCAATGTACAGTGTGTTTACCCCCCCCCCCCCCCCGGGCAATGTACAGTATGTTTACCCCCCCCCCCCCGGCAATGTACAGTGTGTTTACCCCCCCCCCCCCCGGGGCAACGTACAGTGTGTTTACCCCCCCCCCCCCCGGGGCAATGTACAGTGTGTTTACCCCCTCCCCCGGGGCAATGTACAGTGTGTTTACCCCCCCCCCACCCCCGGGTCAATGTACAGTGTGTTTACCCCCCACCCCCCGGGGCAATGTACAGTATGTTTACCCGCCCCCCCCCCCCCGGCAATGTACAGTGTGTTTACCCCCCCCCCCCCCCCCCGGGGCAACGTACAGTGTGTTTACCCCCCCCCCCCCGGGGCAATGTACAGTGTGTTTACCCCCTCCCCCGGGGCAATGTACAGTGTGTTTACCCCCCCCCACCCCCCGGGTCAATGTACAGTGTGTTTACCCCCCACCCCCCGGGTCAATGTGCAGTGTGTTTATCCCCCCCCCCCCCCCCGGGGTAATGTACAGTGTGTTTACCCCCCCTGGGGCAATGTGCAGTGTGTTTACCCCCCCCCCCCCGCCCCCGGGGCAATGTACAGTGTGTTTACCCTCCCCTGCCGGGGCAATGTACAGTGTGTTTACCCCCCCCGGACAATGTACAGTATGTTTACCCCCCCCCCGGGCAATGTACAGTGTGTTTACCCCCCCCCCCCGGGTCAATGTACAGTGTGTTTACCCCCCCCGGGCAATGTACAGTGTGTTTACCCCCTCCCCCGGGGCAATGCACAGTGTGTTTACCCCCCCCTGCCGGGGCAATGTACAGTGTCTTTACCCCCCCCCCCCCCCCGGGGCAATGTACAGTGTGTTTACCCCCCCCTGCCGGGGCAATGTACAGTGTGTTTACCCCCCCCCTGCCGGGGCAATGTACAGTGTGTTTACCCCCCCCCCCCCCCCCCCCCGGGGCAATGTACAGTGTGTTTACCCCCCCCGGGGCAATGTGCAGTGTGTTTACCCCCCCCCCCCCCGCCCCCGGGGCAATGTACAGTGTGTTTACCCCCCCCCCCCCCCCGGCAATGTACAGTGTGTTTACCCCCCCCCCCCCCCGGGGCAACGTACAGTGTGTTTACCCCCCCCCCCCCGGGGCAATGTACAGTGTGTTTACCCCCCCCCCCCGGGCAATGTACAGTATGTTTACCCCCCCCCCCCCCCCGGCAATGTACAGTGTGTTTACCCCCCCCCCCCCCCCGGGGCAACGTACAGTGTGTTTACCCCCCCCCCCCCGGGGCAATGTACAGTGTGTTTACCCCCCCCCACACCCCGGGTCAATGTACAGTGTGTTTACCCCCCACCCCCCGGGTCAATGTGCAGTGTGTTTACCCCCCCCCCCCCCCCCCGGGGTAATGTACAGTGTGTTTACCCCCCCCCCCCCCGGGGCAATGTACAGTGTGTTTACCCCCCCCCCCCCCCCCGGGGCAATGTACAGTGTGTTTACCCCCCCTGGGGCAATGTGCAGTGTGTTTACCCCCCCCCCCCCCCGCCCCCGGGGCAATGTACAGTGTGTTTACCCTCCCCTGCCGGGGCAATGTACAGTGTGTTTACCCCCCCCGGACAATGTACAGTATGTTTACCCCCCCCCCCCCCCGGGCAATGTACAGTGTGTTTACCCCCCCCCGGGTCAATGTACAGTGTGTTTACCCCCCCCGGGCAATGTACAGTGTGTTTACCCCCTCCCCCGGGGCAATGCACAGTGTGTTTACCCCCCCCTGCCGGGGCAATGTACAGTGTGTTTACCCCCCCCCCCCACCCGGGGCAATGTACAGTGTCTTTACCCCCCCCCCCCCCCGGGGCAATGTACAGTGTGTTTACCCCCCCCTGCCGGGGCAATGTACAGTGTGTTTACCCCCCCCCTGCCGGGGCAATGTACAGTGTGTTTACCCCCCCCCCCCGGGGCAATGTACAGTGTGTTTACCCCCCCCTGCCGGGGCAATGTACAGTGTGTTTACCCCCCCCCTGCCGGGGCAATGTACAGTGTGTTTACCCCCCCCCCCCCCCGGGGCAATGTACAGTGTGTTTACCCCCCCCGGGGCAATGTGCAGTGTGTTTACCCCCCCCCCCCCCCCGCCCCCGGGGCAATGTACAGTGTGTTTACCCTCCCCTGCCGGGACAATGTGCAGTGTGTTTACCCCCCCCCCCCGCCCCCGGGGCAATGTACAGTGTGTTTACCCTCCCCTGCCGGGGCAATGTACAGTGTGTTTACCCCCCCCGGACAATGTACAGTATGTTCCCCCCCCCCCCCCCCGGGCGATGTACAGTGTGTTTACCCCCCCCCCCCCCGGGTCAATGTACAGTGTGTTTACCCCCCCCGGGCAATGTACAGTGTGTTTACCCCCCCCCCTCGGGGCAATGTACAGTGTGTTTACCCCCCCCCCCCCCCCCCCGGGGCAATGTACAGTGTGTTTACCCCCCCCCCCCCCCGGGGCAATGTACAGTGTGTTTACCCCCCCCCCCCCCCCCGGAGCAATGTACAGTGTGTTTACCCCCCCCCGGGGCAATGTACAGTGTGTTTACCCCCCCCTGCCGGGGCAATGTACAGTGTGTTTACCCCCCCCCTGCCGGGGCAATGTACAGTGTGTTTACCCCCCCCCCCCGGGCAATGTACAGTATGTTTACCCCCCCCCCCCCTGGGCAATGTACAGTCTGTTTACCCCCCCCCACCCACCCCCCGGGTCAATGTACAGTGTATTTACCCCCCCCCCCCCCCCCCGGGGCAATGTACAGTGTGTTTACCCCCTCCCCCGGGGCAATGTACAGTGTGTTTACCCCCCCCCCCCCCCACCCCCCGGGTCAATGTGCAGTGTGTTTACCCCCCCCTCCCCCCCGGGGCAATGTACAGTGTGTTTACCCCCTCCCCGGGGCAATGTACAGTGTGTTTACCCCCCCACCACCCCCCGGGTCAATGTGCAGTGTGTTTACCCCCCCCCCCCCGGGGTAATGTACAGTGTGTTTACCCCCCCCCCCCGGGGCAATGTACAGTGTGTTTACCCCCCCCCCCACCCCCCGGGTCAATGTACAGTGTGTTCACCCCCCCCCCCCTACCGGGCAATGTACAGTGTGTTTACCCCCCCCCCCCCAGGGCAATGTACAGTGTGTTTACCCCCCCCCCCCCCCCGGGGTAATGTACAGTGTGTTTATCCCCCACCGGGCAATGTACAGTGTGTTTACCCCCCCCCCCGGGGGCAATGTACAGTGTGTTTACCCCCCCCCCCCCCCGGGGCAATGTACAGTGTGTTTACCCCCCCTCCCCCTGGGGCAATGTACAGTGTGTCTACCCCCCTCCCCCCGGGGCAATGTACAGTGCGTTTACCCCCCCCCCCCCCCGGGGCAATGTACAGTGTGTTTACCCCCCCCGGGGCAATGTGCAGTGTGTTTACCCCCCCCCCCCCCCCCGGGCAATGTACAGTATGTTTACCCCCCCCCCCGGGCAATGTACAGTGCGTTTACCCCCCCCCCCCCCCCGGGCAATGTACAGTATGTTTACCCCCCCCCCCGGGGCAATGTACAGTGCGTTTACCCCCCCCCCCCCCCCGGGGCAATGTACAGTGTGTTTACCCCCCCCGGGGCAATGTACAGTATGTTTACCCCCCCCCCCGGGCAATGTACAGTGCGTTTACCCCCCCCCCCCCCGGGGCAATGTACAGTGTGTTTACCCCCCCCGGGGCAATGTACAGTGTGTTTACCCCCCCCCCCCCCCCCCGGGGCAACGTACAGTGTGTTTACCCCCCCGCCCCCCCCCCGGGGCAATGTACAGTGTGTTTACCCCCTCCCCCGGGGCAATGTACAGTGTGTTTACCCCCTCCCCCGGGGCAATGTACAGTGTGTTTACCCCCTCCCCCGGGGCAATGTACAGTGTGTTTACCCCCCCCCCCCCCCGGGGTAATGTACAGTGTGTTTACCCCCCCCCCCGGGGCAATGTACAGTGTGTTTACCCCCCCCCCCCCCGGGGCAATGTACAGTGTGTTTACCCTCCCCTGCCGGGGCAATGTACAGTATGTTTACCCCCCCCCCGGACAATGTACAGTATGTTTACCCCCCCCCGGGCAATGTACAGTGTGTTTACCCCCCCCCGGGGCAATGTACAGTGTGTTTACCCCCCCCGGGCAATGTACAGTGTGTTTACCCCCCCCCCCCCCCGGGGCAATGTACAGTGTGTTTACCCCCCCCCCCACCCGGGGCAATGTACAGTGTGTTTACCCCCCCCCCCCCCCCCCCGGGGCAATGTACAGTGTGTTTACCCCCCCCTGCCGGGGCAATGTACAGTGTGTTTACCCCCCCCCTTCCGGGGCAATGTACAGTGTGTTTACCCCCCCCCCGGGCAATGTACAGTATGTTTACCCCCCCCCCCCCCGGCAATGTACAGTGTGTTTACCCCCCCCCCCGGGGCAACGTACAGTGTGTTTACCCCCCCCCCCCCCCGGGGCAATGTACAGTGTGTTTACCCCCTCCCCCGGGGCAATGTACAGTGTGTT
Source organism: Pristiophorus japonicus (assembly GCF_044704955.1). NCBI lineage: Eukaryota > Metazoa > Chordata > Chondrichthyes > Pristiophoridae > Pristiophorus > Pristiophorus japonicus. Next base: position 52,678,821 of record NC_091993.1, read on the forward strand.
TACCCCCCCCCCCCACCCCCCGGGTCAATGTACAGTGTGTTTACCCTCCCCCCCCCCGGGGCAATGTACAGTGTGTTTACCCCCTCCCCTGGGGCAATGTACAGTGTGTTTACCCCCCACCCCCCGGGTCAATGTGCAGTGTGTTTACCCCCCCCCCCCGGGGTAATGTACAGTGTGTTTACCCCCCCCCCACCGGGCAATGTACAGTGTGTTGACCCCCCCCCCCCCCGCCCCCGGGGCAATGTACAGTGTGTTTACCCTCCCCTGCCGGGGCAATGTACAGTGTGTTTACCCCCCCCGGACAATGTACAGTATGTTCACCCCCCCCCGGGCAATGTACAGTGTGTTTACCCCCCCCCCCCCGGGTCAATGTACAGTGTGTTTACCCCCCCCGGGCAATGTACAGTGTGTTTACCCCCCCCCCCCCCCCCGGGGCAATGTACAGTGTGTTTACCCCCCCCTGCCGGGGCAATGTACAGTGTGTTTACCCCCCCCCCCCGGGGCAATGTACAGTGTGTTTACCCCCCCCCGGGGCAATGTACAGTGTGTTTACCCCCCCCTGCCGGGGCAATGTACAGTGTGTTTACCCCCCCCCTGCCGGGGCAATGTACAGTGTGTTTACCCCCCCCCCCCCCCGGGCAATGTACAGTATGTTTACCCCCCCCCGGCAATGTACAGTGTGTTTACCCCCCCCGGGGCAATGTGCAGTGTGTTTACCCCCCCGCCCCCGGGGCAATGTACAGTGTGTTTACCCCCCCCGGACAATGTACAGTATGTTTACCCC
>NC_091993.1:52679804-52727304 GCF_044704955.1 Pristiophorus japonicus
TGCAGTGTGTTTACCCCCCCGCCCCCGGGGCAATGTACAGTGTGTTTACCCCCCCCGGACAATGTACAGTATGTTTAACCCCCCCCCCCCCCCGGGCAATGTACAGTGTGTTTACCCCCCCCCCCCCGGTCAATGTACAGTGTGTTTACCCCCCCCGGGCAATGTACAGTGTGTTTACCCCCCCCCCCCCCCCCCGGGGCAATGCACAGTGTGTTTACCCCCCCCTGCCGGGGCAATGTACAGTGTGTTTACCTTCCCTGCCGGGGCAATGTACAGTGTGTTTACCCCCCCCTGCCGGGGCAATGTACAGTGTGTTTACCCCCCCCCCCCCCGGGCCAATGTACAGTGTGTTTACCCCCCCCCCCCCCCGGGGCAATGTACAGTGTGTTACCCCCCCCGGGGCAATGTGCAGTGTGTTTACCCCCCCCCCCCCCGCCCCCGGGGCAATGTACAGTGTGTTTACCCTCCCCTGCCGGGGCAATGTGCAGTGTGTTTACCCCCCCCCCCCCCCCGCCCCCGGGGCAATGTACAGTGTGTTTACCCTCCCCTGCCGGGGCAATGTACAGTGTGTTTACCCCCCCCGGACAATGTACAGTATGTTCCCCCCCCCCCCGGGCGATGTACAGTGTGTTTACCCCCCCTGCCGGGGCAATGTACAGTGTGTTTACCCCCCCCCCCCCCCCCGGAGCAATGTACAGTGTGTTTACCCCCCCCCCCGGGGCAATGTACAGTGTGTTTACCCCCCCCCTGCCGGGGCAATGTACAGTGTGTTTACCCCCCCCCCCCTGCCGGGGCAATGTACAGTGTGTTTACCCCCCCCCTGCCGGGGCAATGTACAGTGTGTTTACCTCCCCCCCCGGGCAATGTACAGTATGTTTACCCCCCCCGGGGCAATGTACAGTGTGTTTACCCCCCCCCCCCGGGCAATGTACAGTGTGTTTACCCCCCCCCTCCCAGGGCAATGTACAGTGTGTTTACCCCTCCCCCTCCGGCTCAATGTACAGGTGTGTTTACCCCTCCCCCCCGGCTCAATGTACAGTGTGTTTACCCCCCCCCCTCCCGGGGCAATGTACAGTGTGTTTACCCCCCCCTGGCAATGTACAGTGTGTTTACCCCTCCCCCCCGGCTCAATGTACAGTGTGTTTACCCCCCCCCCCTCCCGGGGCAATGTACAGTGTGTTTACCCCTCCCCCCCGGCTCAATGTACAGTGTGTTTACCCCCCCCCCCCCCTCCCGGGGCAATGTACAGTGTGTTTACCCCCCCCTCCCAGGGCAATGTACAGTGTGTTTACCCCCCCCCCTCCCAGGGCAATGTACAGTGTGTTACCCCCCCTCCGGCAATGTACAGTGTGTTTACCCCCCCCCCCCGCCCCCCATGCAATGTACAGTGTGTTTACCCCCATCCACCCCGGGCAATGTACAGTGTGTTTACACCCCTCCCCCGGGGCAATGTACAGTGTGTTTACACCCCCCCCCCCCCGGGTCAATGTACAGTGTGTTCCCCCCCCCCCCTCCCCCAGGGCAATGTACAGTGTGTTTACCCCCCCCCCCCCCCGGTGCAATGTACAGTGTGTTTACCCCCCCCCCCCCCCCCGCCCGGTGCAATGTACAGTGTGTTTACCCCGCCCCCCCCCCCGGGCAATGTATAGTGTGTTTACCCCCCCCCCCCCCGCCCGGTGCAATGTACAGTGTGTTTACCCCGCCCCCCCCCGGGCATGTACAGTGTGTTTACCCCCCCCCCCCCCCCCGGGCAATGTACAGTGTGTTTACCCCCCCCACCCGGGGCAATGTACAGTGTGTTTACCCCCCCCCCCGGGCAATGTACAGTGTGTTTACCCCCCCACCCGGGGCAATGTACAGTGTGTTTACCCCCCCACCCGGGGCAATGTACAGTGTGTTTACCCCCCCCCCCCCCGGGCAATGTACAGTGTGTTTACCCCCCCCGGGCAATGTATAGTGTGTTTACCCCCCCCCGGGCAATGTACAGTGTGTTTACCCCCCCCCCCCCCCCCCCCCGGGGCAATGTACAGTGTGTTTACCCCCCCCGGGGCAATGTGCAGTGTGTTTACCCCCCCCCCCCCCCCACCCCGGGGCAATGTACAGTGTGTTTACCCCCCACCCCAGGGCAATGTACAGTGTGTTTACCCCCCCCCCCCCCACCCCGGGGCAATGTGCAGTGTGTTTACCCCCCACCCCAGGGCAATGTACAGTGTGTTTACCCCCCCCCCCCCCGGGGCAATGTACAGTGTGTTTACCCCCCCCCCCCCCCCCCCGGGGCAATGTACAGTGTGTTTACCCCCCCGGGGCAATGTACAGTGTGTTTACCCCCCACCCCGGGGCAATGTACAGTGTGTTTACCCCCCCCCCCCGGGGGCAATGTACAGTGTGTTTACCCCCCCCCCCCCGGGCAATGTACAGTGTGTTTACCCCCCCCAGGGCAATGTACAGTGTGTTTACCCCCCCCTCCCCCCCGGGCAATGTACAGTGTGTTTACCCCCACCCCCGGGGCAATGTACAGTGTGTTTACCCCCCCACCCCCGGGGCAATGTACAGTGTGTTTACCCCCCCCCTGCCGGGGCAATGTACAGTGTGTTTACCCCCTCCCCCCCCCCCCCCCAGGGCAATGTACAGTGTGTTCCCCCCCCCCCCCCGGTGCAATGTACAGTGTGTTTACCCCCCCCCCCCGGTGCAATGTACAGTGTGTTCCCCCCCCCCCCCCCCAGTGCAATGTACAGTGTGTTTACCCCCCCCCCCCCGGTGCAATGTACAGTGTGTTTACCCCCCCCCCCCCCCCCAGGTCAATGTACAGTGTGTTTACCCCCCCCCCCCCCCCCCAGGGCAATGTACAGTGTGTTTACCCCGCCCTCCCCCCCCCCGGGGGCAATGTACAGTGTGTTCCCCCAGGGCAATGTACAGTGTGTTTACCCCCCCCCCCCCCCCCCCCGGGGCAATGTACAGTGTGTTTACCCCCCCCCCGGGGCAATGTACAGTGTGTTTACCCCCCCCACCCGGGGCAATGTACAGTGTGTTTACCCTCCCCCCCCCCCCCCGGGGGCAATGTACAGTGTGTTTACCCCCCCCGGTGCAATGTACAGTGTGTTTACCCCCCCGGGGCATTGTACAGTGTGTTTACCCCCCCCCCCCCCGGGGCAATGTACAGTGTGTTTACCCCCCCCCAGGGCAATGTACAGTGTGTTTACCCCCCCCCCCCCCCCCCAGGGCAATGTACAGTGTGTTTACCCCCCCCCCCCTGGGCAATGTACAGTGTGTTTACCCCCCGCCCCCGGGGGCAATGTACAGTGTGTTTACCCCCCCGGGGCAATGTACAGTGTGTTTACCCCCCCCGGGGCATTGTACAGTGTGTTTACCCCCCCCCCACCTCCCCCGGGCAATGTACAGTGTGTTTACCCCCCCCCGGGGCAATGTACAGTGTGTTTACCCCACCCCCCCCCCCCCCCCGGGCAATGTACAGTGTGTTTACCCCCCACCCCGGGGCAATGTACAGTGTGTTTACCCCCCCCCCCCCTCCCCCCGGGGCAATGTACAGTGTGTTTACCCCCCCCCACCCCCCCCGGGCTATGTACAGTGTGTTTACCCCCCCCCCCCGGGGCAATCTACAGTGTGTTTACCCCCCCCTCCCCCCGGGGCAATGTACAGTGTGTTTACCCCCCCCCCCCGGGGCAATGTACAGTGTGTTTACCCCCCCCCCCCCCCCGGGCAATGTACAGTGTGTTTACCCCCCACTCTCGGGGCAATGTACAGTGTGTTTACACCCCCCCTCCCCCCGGGGCAATGTACAGTGTGTTTACCCCCCCCCCCCCGGGGGCAATGTACAGTGTGTTTACCCCCCCCCCGGGGCAATGTACAGTGTTTTTACCCCCCCCCCCGGAGCAATGTACAGTGTGTTTACCCCCCCCCCGGGGCAATGTACAGTGTGTTTACCCTCCCCCCCCCCCCCCCGGGGGCAATGTACAGTGTGTTTACCCCCCCCGGTGCAATGTACAGTGTGTTTACCCCCCCGGGGCATTGTACAGTGTGTTTACCCCCCCCCCCCCCCCCCGGGCAATGTACAGTGTGTTTACCCCCCCCCCCAGGGCAATGTACAGTGTGTTTACCCCCCCCCCCCAGGGCAATGTACAGTGTGTTTACCCCCCCCCCCTGGGCAATGTACAGTGTGTTTACCCCCCCCCCCGGGGGCAATGTACAGTGTGTTTACCCCCCCGGGGCAATGTACAGTGTGTTTACCCCCCCCGGGGCATTGTACAGTGTGTTTACCCCCCCCCCACCTCCCCCGGGCAATGTACAGTGTGTTTACCCCCCCGGGGCAATGTACAGTGTGTTTACCCCCCCCCCCCCCCCCCGGGCAATGTACAGTGTGTTTACCCCCCACCCCCGGGGCAATGTACAGTGTGTTTACCCCCCCCCCCCTCCCCCCGGGGCAATGTACAGTGTGTTCACCCCCCCCACCCCCCCCGGGCTATGTACAGTGTGTTTACCCCCCCCCCCCCGGGGCAATCTACAGTGTGTTTACCCCCCCCCTCCCCCGGGGCAATGTACAGTGTGTTTACCCCCCCCCCCCGGGGCAATGTACAGTGTGTTTACCCCCCCCCCCCGGGCAATGTACAGTGTGTTTACCCCCCCACCCGGGGCAATGTACAGTGTGTTTACCCCCCCACCCGGGCAATGTACAGTGTGTTTACCCCCCCCCCGGGCAATGTACAGTGTGTTTACCCCCCCCGGGCAATGTATAGTGTGTTTACCCCCCCCCGGGCAATGTACAGTGTGTTTACCCCCCCCCCCCCCCCCCCCCCGGGGCAATGTACAGTGTGTTTACCCCCCCCGGGGCAATGTGCAGTGTGTTTACCCCCCCCCCCCCCACTCCGGGGCAATGTACAGTGTGTTTACCCCCCACCCCAGGGCAATGTACAGTGTGTTTACCCCCCCCCCCCCACCCCGGGGCAATGTGCAGTGTGTTTACCCCCCACCCCAGGGCAATGTACAGTGTGTTTACCCCCCCCCCCCCCGGGGCAATGTACAGTGTGTTTACCCCCCCCCCCCCCCCCCGGGGCAATGTACAGTGTGTTTACCCCCCCGGGGCAATGTACAGTGTGTTTACCCCCCACCCCGGGGCAATGTACAGTGTGTTTACCCCCCCCCCCGGGGGCAATGTACAGTGTGTTTACCCCCCCCCCCCCGGGGCAATGTACAGTGTGTTTACCCCCCCCCAGGGCAATGTACAGTGTGTTTACCCCCCCCTCCCCCCGGGGCAATGTACAGTGTGTTTACCCCCACCCCCGGGGCAATGTACAGTGTGTTTACCCCCCCACCCCCGGGGCAATGTACAGTGTGTTTACCCCCCCCCTGCCGGGGCAATGTACAGTGTGTTTACCCCCTCCCCCCCCCCCCCCAGGGCAATGTACAGTGTGTTCCCCCCCCCCCCTGGGCAATGTACAGTGTGTTTACCCCCCGCCCCCGGGGGCAATGTACAGTGTGTTTACCCCCCGGGGCAATGTACAGTGTGTTTACCCCCCCCGGGGCATTGTACAGTGTGTTTACCCCCCCCCCCACCTCCCCCGGGCAATGTACAGTGTGTTTACCCCCCCCCGGGGCAATGTACAGTGTGTTTACCCCACCCCCCCCCCCCCCCGGGCAATGTACAGTGTGTTTACCCCCCACCCCCGGGGCAATGTACAGTGTGTTTACCCCCCCCCCCCCCTCCCCCCCGGGGGCAATGTACAGTGTGTTTACCCCCCCCACCCCCCCCGGGCTATGTACAGTGTGTTTACCCCCCCCCCCCGGGGCAATCTACAGTGTGTTTACCCCCCCCCCTCCCCCGGGGCAATGTACAGTGTGTTTACCCCCCCCCCCCGGGGCAATGTACAGTGTGTTTACCCCCCCCCCCCCGGGCAATGTACAGTGTGTTTACCCCCCACTCTCGGGGCAATGTACAGTGTGTTTACACCCCCCTCCCCCCGGGGCAATGTACAGTGTGTTTACCCCCCCCCCCCGGGGGCAATGTACAGTGTGTTTACCCCCCCCCCGGGGCAATGTACAGTGTTTTTACCCCCCCCCGGAGCAATGTACAGTGTGTTTACCCCCCCCCCGGGGCAATGTACAGTGTGTTTACCCCTCCCCCCCCCCCCCCCGGGGGCAATGTACAGTGTGTTTACCCCCCCGGTGCAATGTACAGTGTGTTTACCCCCCCGGGGCATTGTACAGTGTGTTTACCCCCCCCCCCCCCCCCGGGCAATGTACAGTGTGTTTACCCCCCCCCCCAGGGCAATGTACAGTGTGTTTACCCCCCCCCCCCAGGGCAATGTACAGTGTGTTTACCCCCCCCCCCTGGGCAATGTACAGTGTGTTTACCCCCCCCCCCGGGGGCAATGTACAGTGTGTTTACCCCCCCGGGGCAATGTACAGTGTGTTTACCCCCCCCGGGGGCATTGTACAGTGTGTTTACCCCCCCGGGGCAATGTACAGTGTGTTTACCCCCCCCCCCCCCCCGGGCAATGTACAGTGTGTTTACCCCCCACCCCCGGGGCAATGTACAGTGTGTTTACCCCCCCCCCCCTCCCCCCGGGGCAATGTACAGTGTGTTCACCCCCCCCACCCCCCCGGGCTATGTACAGTGTGTTACCCCCCCCCCCCGGGGCAATCTACAGTGTGTTTACCCCCCCCTCCCCCCGGGGCAATGTACAGTGTGTTTACCCCCCCCCCCCCGGGGCAATGTACAGTGTGTTTACCCCCCCCCCCCCGGGCAATGTACAGTGTGTTACCCCCCCACCCGGGGCAATGTACAGTGTGTTTACCCCCCCACCCGGGGCAATGTACAGTGTGTTTACCCCCCCCCCCCCGGGCAATGTACAGTGTGTTTACCCCCCCGGGCAATGTATAGTGTGTTTACCCCCCCCGGGCAATGTACAGTGTGTTTACCCCCCCCCCCCCCCCCCGGGGCAATGTACAGTGTGTTTACCCCCCCCGGGGCAATGTGCAGTGTGTTTACCCCCCCCCCCCCCCACCCCGGGGCAATGTACAGTGTGGTTTACCCCCCACCCCAGGGCAATGTACAGTGTGTTTACCCCCCCCCCCCACCCCGGGGCAATGTGCAGTGTGTTTACCCCCCACCCCAGGGCAATGTACAGTGTGTTTACCCCCCCCCCCCCCCGGGGCAATGTACAGTGTGTTTACCCCCCCCCCCCCCCCCGGGGCAATGTACAGTGTGTTTACCCCCCCGGGGCAATGTACAGTGTGTTTACCCCCCACCCCGGGGCAATGTACAGTGTGTTTACCCCCCCCCCCCGGGGCAATGTACAGTGTGTTTACCCCCCCCCCCCCCCGGGGCAATGTACAGTGTGTTTACCCCCCCCCAGGGCAATGTACAGTGTGTTTACCCCCCCCTCCCCCCCGGGGCAATGTACAGTGTGTTTACCCCCACCCCCGGGGCAATGTACAGTGTGTTTACCCCCCCACCCCCGGGGCAATGTACAGTGTGTTTACCCCCCCCTGCCGGGGCATGTACAGTGTGTTTACCCCCTCCCCCCCTCCCCCCCCCCCCCCAGGGCAATGTACAGTGTGTTCCCCCCCCCCCCCCGGTGCAATGTACAGTGTGTTCCCCCCCCCCCCCCAGTGCAATGTACAGTGTGTTTACCCCCCCCCCCCCGGTGCAATGTACAGTGTGTTTACCCCCCCCCCCCCCCCAGGTCAATGTACAGTGTGTTTACCCCCCCCCCCCCCCCCCCCAGGGGCAATGTACAGTGTGTTTACCCCGCCCTCCCCCCCCCGGGGGCAATGTACAGTGTGTTCCCCCAGGGCAATGTACAGTGTGTTTACCCCCCCCCTCCCGGGGCAATGTACAGTGTGTTTACCCCGCCCCCCCCCCCCCCCCCGGGGCAATGTACAGTGTGTTTACCCCCCCCCCCGGGGCAATGTACAGTGTGTTTACCCCCCCCCCCCGGGGCAATGTACAGTGTGTTTACCCTCCCCCCCCCCCCCCCGGGGGCAATGTACAGTGTGTTTACCCCCCCCGGTGCAATGTACAGTGTGTTTACCCCCCCGGGGCATTGTACAGTGTGTTTACCCCCCCCCCCCCCCGGGGCAATGTACAGTGTGTTTACCCCCCCCCCAGGGCAATGTACAGTGTGTTTACCCCCCCCCCCCCCCCAGGGCAATGTACAGTGTGTTTACCCCCCCCCCCCCTGGGCAATGTACAGTGTGTTTACCCCCCGCCCCCGGGGGCAATGTACAGTGTGTTTACCCCCCCGGGGCAATGTACAGTGTGTTTACCCCCCCCGGGGCATTGTACAGTGTGTTTACCCCCCCCCCACCTCCCCCGGGCAATGTACAGTGTGTTTACCCCCCCCCGGGGCAATGTACCGTGTGTTTACCCCCACCCCCCCCCCCCCCGGGCAATGTACAGTGTGTTTACCCCCCACCCCCGGGGCAATGTACAGTGTGTTTACCCCCCCCCCCTCCCCCCCGGGGCAATGTACAGTGTGTTTACCCCCCCCACCCCCCCGGGCTATGTACAGTGTGTTTACCCCCCCCCCCCGGGGCAATCTACAGTGTGTTTACCCCCCCCCTCCCCCGGGGCAATGTACAGTGTGTTTACCCCCCCCCCCCCCGGGGCAATGTACAGTGTTTTTACCCCCCCCCCCGGAGCAATGTACAGTGTGTTTACCCCCCCCCGGGCAATGTACAGTGTGTTTACCCTCCCCCCCCCCCCCCGGGGCAATGTACAGTGTGTTTACCCCCCCGGTGCAATGTACAGTGTGTTTACCCCCCCGGGGCATTGTACAGTGTGTTTACCCCCCCCCCCCCCCCGGGCAATGTACAGTGTGTTTACCCCCCCCCCAGGGCAATGTACAGTGTGTTTACCCCCCCCCCCCCCAGGGCAATGTACAGTGTGTTTACCCCCCCCCCCCTGGGCAATGTACAGTGTGTTTACCCCCCCCCCCGGGGGCAATGTACAGTGTGTTTACCCCCCCGGGGCAATGTACAGTGTGTTTACCCCCCCCGGGGCATTGTACAGTGTGTTTACCCCCCCCCACCTCCCCCGGGCAATGTACAGTGTGTTTACCCCCCCGGGGCAATGTACAGTGTGTTTACCCCCCCCCCCCCCCCGGGCAATGTACAGTGTGTTTACCCCCACCCCCGGGGCAATGTACAGTGTGTTTACCCCCCCCCCCCCTCCCCCCGGGGCAATGTACAGTGTGTTCACCCACCCCACCCCCCCCGGGCTATGTACAGTGTGTTTACCCCCCCCCCCGGGGCAATCTACAGTGTGTTTACCCCCCCCCTCCCCCCGGGGCAATGTACAGTGTGTTTACCCCCCCCCCCCCCCCGGGGCAATGTACAGTGTGTTTACCCCCCCCCCCCCCGGGCAATGTACAGTGTGTTTACCCCCCACTCTCGGGGCAATGTACAGTGTGTTTACACCCCCCCTCCCCCCGGGGCAATGTACAGTGTGTTTACCCCCCCCCCCCGGGGGCAATATACAGTGTGTTTACCCCCCCCCCCCGGGGGCAATGTACAGTGTTTTTACCCCCCCCCCCCCGGAGCAATGTACAGTGTGTTTACCCCCCACCCCCCCGGGGGCAATGTTCAGTGTGTTTACCCCCCCCCCCCGGGGCAATGTACAGTGTGTTTACCCCCCCCCGGAGCAATGTACAGTGTGTTTACCCCCCCCCCCCCCGGCAATGTACAGTGTGTTTACCCCCCCCCCCCCCCCCCCGGGCAATGTACAGTGTGTTACCCCCCCCCCCCCCCGGGCAATGTACAGTGTGTTTACCCCCCCCCCCCCCCGGGCAATGTACAGTGTGTTTACCCCCCCCCCCCGGGCAATGTACAGTCTGTTTACCCCCCCCGGGCAATGTACAGTGTGTTTACCCCCCCCCCCCGGTACAATGTACAGTGTGTTTACCCCCCCCCCCCCTGGGGCAATGTACAGTGTGTTTACCCCCCCCCCCCCCGGGGCAATGTACAGTGTGTTTACCCCCCCCCCCCCCCCAGGGCAATGTACAGTGTGTTTACCCTCCCCCCCCCCCCCGGGTCAATGTACAGTGTGTTTACCCCCCCCCCCCCCCCGGGGCAATGTACAGTGTGTTTACCCCCCCCCCCCAGGGCAATGTACAGTGTGTTTACCCCCCCCCCCTCCCGGGCAATGTACAGTGTGTTTACCCCCCCCCCCCGGCAATGTACAGTGTGTTTACCCCTCCCCCCCCGGCTCAATGTACAGTGTGTTTACCCCTCCCCCCCCGGCTCAATGTACAGTGTGTTTACCCCCCCCCCTCCCGGGGCAATGTACAGTGTGTTTACCCCCCCCTGGCAATGTACAGTGTGTTTACCCCTCCCCCCCCGGCTCAATGTACAGTGTGTTTACCCCCCCCCCTCCCGGGGCAATGTACAGTGTGTTTACCCCTCCCCCCCGGCTCAATGTACAGTGTGTTTACCCCCCCCCCCCTCCCGGGGCAATGTACAGTGTGTTTACCCCCCCCCCCCAGGGCAATGTACAGTGTGTTTACCCCCCCCCCTCCCGGGGCAATGTACAGTGTGTTTACCCCCCCCCTCCCAGGGCAATGTACAGTGTGTTTACCCCCCCCCCCCCTCCCAGGGCAATATACAGTGTTTACCCCCCCGGGGCATTGTACAGTGTGTTTACTCCCCCCTGGGCAATGTACAGTGTGTTTACCCCCCCCCTCCGCCCCGGGGCAATGTACAGTGTGTTTACCCCCACCCCCGGGGCAATGTACAGTGTGTTTACCCCCCCACCCCCGGGGCAATGTACAGTGTGTTTACCCCCCCCCTGCCGGGGCAATGTACAGTGTGTTTACCCCCTCCCCCCCCCCCCCCAGGGCAATGTACAGTGTGTTCCCCCCCCCCCCCCCCCGGTGCAATGTACAGTGTGTTTACCCCCCCCCCCCCGGTGCAATGTACAGTGTGTTTACGCCTCCCCCCCCCCCCCAGGGCAATGTACAGTGTGTTTACCCCCCCCCCCCCGGTGCAATGTACAGTGTGTTCCCCCCCCCCCCCAGTGCAATGTACAGTGTGTTTACCCCCCCCCCCCCGGTGCAATGTACAGTGTGTTTACCCCCCCCCCCCCAGGTCAATGTCCAGTGTGTTTACCCCCCCCCCCCCCCCCCCAGGGCAATGTACAGTGTGTTTACCCCGCCCTTCCCCCCCCCGGGGGCAATGTACAGTGTGTTCCCCCAGGGCAATGTACAGTGTGTTTACCCCCCCCCCCCGGGGCAATGTACAGTGTGTTTACCCCCCCCCTCCCGGGGCAATGTACAGTGTGTTTACCCCGCCCCCCCCCCCCCCGGGGCAATGTACAGTGTGTTTACCCCCCCCAGGGCAATGTACAGTGTGTTTACCCCCCCCCCCCCCCAGGGCAATGTACAGTGTGTTTACCCTCCCCCCCCCCCCCCCGGGGGCAATGTACAGTGTGTTTACCCCCCCCGGTGCAATGTACAGTGTGTTTACCCCCCCGGGGCATTGTACAGTGTGTTTACCCCCCCCCCCCGGGGCAATGTACAGTGTGTTTACCCCCCCCCCCCAGGGCAATGTACAGTGTGTTTACCCCCCCCCCCCCCCAGGGCAATGTACAGTGTGTTTACCCCCCCCGGGGCAATGTACAGTGTGTTTACCCCCCCCCCCCCCCGGGGCAATGTACAGTGTGTTTACCCCCCCCCCCCCCCCAGGGCAATGTACAGTGTGTTTACCCCCCCCCCCCCCCCGGGGGCAATGTACAGTGTGTTTACCCCCCTGGGGCAATGTACAGTGTGTTTACCCCCCCCCGGGGCATTGTACAGTGTGTTTACCCCCCCCCCCGGGGCAATGTACAGTGTGTTTACCCCCCCCCCCCCGGGCAATGTACAGTGTGTTTACCCCCCACTCTCGGGGCAATGTACAGTGTGTTTACCCCCCCCCCCCTCCCCCCGGGGCAATGTACAGTGTGTTTACCCCCCCCCCGGGGCAATGTACAGTGTGTTTACCCCCCCCCCGGAGCAATGTACAGTGTGTTTACCCCCCACCCCCCCGGGGGCAATGTTCAGTGTGTTTACCCCCCCCCCCCCCGGGGTAATGTACAGTGTGTTTACCCCCCCCCGGAGCAATGTACAGTGTGTTTACCCCCCCCCCCCGGGGCAATGTACAGTGTGTTTACCCCCCCCGGGGCAATGTACAGTGTGTTTACCCCCCCCCGGGCAATGTACAGTGTGTTTACCCCCCCCCCCGGGGCAATGTACAGTGTGTTTACCCCCCCCGGGGCAATGTACAGTGTGTTTACCCCCCCCCGGGCAATGTACAGTGTGTTTACCCCCCCCCCCCCCCCCCCCCCGGGGCACTGTACAGTGTGTTTACCCCCCCCCCCCCGGGGCAATGTACAGTGTGTTTACCCCCCCCCCCCCCCCACGGGGCACTGTACAGTGTGTTTAGCCCCCTGGAGCAATGTACAGTGTGTTTACCCCCCCCCCCCCGGGGCACTGTACAGTGTGTTTACCCCCCCCCCCCGGGGCAATGTACAGTGTGTTTACCCCCCCCCCCCCACGTGGCACTGTACAGTGTGTTTACCCCCCCCCGGGGCAATGTACAGTGTGTTTACTCCCCCCTGGGCAATGTACAGTGTGTTTACCCCCCCCCCCCCCCGGGGCAATGTACAGTGTGTTTACCCCCCCCCGGGGCAATGTACAGTGTGGTTCGACCCCGGTGCAATGCCTCCCCCACCTGTACATAAGAACATAAGAAATAGGAGCAGGAGTCAGCCATTTGGCCCCTCTAGTCTGCTCCGCCATTTAATAAGATCATGGCTGATCTGATCATGGACTCAGCTCCACTTCCCTGTCCGCTCCCCATAACCCCTTATCCCCTTATCGCTCAAAGATCTGTCTATCTCCGCCTTAAATATATTCCATGACCCAGCCCCCACAGCTCTCGGCACAGATTTACAACATTCTGAGAGAAGAAATTCCTCATCTCCGTATTGAATGGGCGGCCCCTTATTCTGAAACTATGCCCCCAGTTCCAGATTCCCCCACAAGAGGAAACATCCTCTCTACATCTATCCTGTCGAGCCCCCTTAGAATCTTAAACCCTTCACTAAGATCACCTCTCATTCTTCTAAACTCCAATGAGTATAGGCTCAACGTTTCTTAAAAGATCAACCGAGTAAACCTTCTCTCAACAGCCTCCAATCCCAGTATATCCTTCCCTAAATACGGAGACCAAAACTGTACGCAGTACTCCAGGTGTGGCCTCACCAATACCCTGTACAGTTGTAGCAGGACTTCCCTACTTTTATATTCCATCCCCCTTGCAATAAAGGCCAACCTTCTCTGATACTGATGCCTCTGTTCTCTCCCTCTCCCCGCAGCACGAAGATACGAAGACCCCCACTCCCCACCCCCCCCTCCCCCCTCCCTCCCCTGTGCACCGCCAGCGGCGATGAGCTCTCTGCACCGGCAATGCACGTTCATCCTCCTGGTGGCCTCCCAGCTCGTCTTCCTGGCCTACTACTCCTTCGGGGGCTTCCAGAGCGTGGTATCGCTCTTCTCCTGGGGCACCGATCCTGTGTGGGACTACAGCAAGACCCACGACGTCTACACCAACCTCAGCCTCATCCAGCGGTCAATCACAGGCGGTAAGGGCCTGCCCGACTGCCCTGAGAAATCGCCGTATCTAGGTAAGAGCAAGCGATGCGGTCTTGTGACAGACAGGAAGTGACAGATTATAGGTGATGGACAGGAAGTGTGACACATTATCGTGACAGACATCAGAACAGGAGAAGGCCCAGTCAGCCCCTCGAGCCTGTTACACAGGAACAGGAAGAGGCCCATTAAGGGAATTGAGGGATATGGGGACAGTGCAGGAAAGTGGAGTTGAGGTCGAAGATCAGCCGTGATCTCATTGAATGGTGGAGCAGGCTCGAGGGGCCGAATGGCCAACTCCTGTTCCTGATTCTTATGTTCTTATGTCTTTCTTTCTCTCCCCCTTCCCTGTGCAGTCGGGCCCCTTGCCATACACTTCGAGCGGGTACCACCGCTGGGCACGATCGAGGAGCGCAACCCGCTGGTCCAGAGAGGCGGCTTCTACGCCCCTCCCAACTGTGTGGCTCAGCACCGGACCGCTGTCATCATCCCCCACCGTAACAGGGAGAGCCACCTCCGCCACTTTCTCTACTACCTCCATCCGTTCCTCCAGCGTCAACAGCTCCAGTACGGCCTCTACATCATCCATCAGGTGAGACGTCCGCAACGTGCATTTATATGGCACCTGCGACGCGGTAAAATGTTCCGAGGCGCTACGCAGGAGCGATTGTCAAACCAAACCTAAAGGCACTGCACAAATGCAAGTTTTTGTTATTTTGTGATTCTACATCGCGTGGAATGTCTGTGCAGCGGCATCAGCCCAACAACAACAAATTGCATTCGTACAGCGCCTTTAACGTAGCAAGACGTCCCAAGGCGCTTCACAGGATTATTAGGAGTGAAATATTTTGACACCGAGCTGCATAAGTAGAAAGTAGGGCAGCTGACCAGAAGCTGGGTCAAAGGATCGGGTTTTAGGAGGAGAGAGAGGCAGAGAGGTTTAGTGAGAGAATCCCAGAGCTTAGGGCCCAGGCAGCTGAAGGCACGGCCGCCAATGGTGGAGCGATGCAAATCGGGGGTGCTCAAGAGGTCAGAATTGGAGGAATGCAGAGCTATCCGAGGGCTGTAGGGTTGGAGGCGGTTACAGCGATAGGGAGGGGTGTAGGGGCTAGGGGTGTTTACAGCAATAGGGAGGGGTGTCGGGGCTAGAGGAGATTACAGAGATAGGGAGGGTTGTAGGGTTGGAGAATGTTACAGAGATAGGGAGAGGTGTAGGGCTGCAGGATGTTTAGAGATAGGAAGGGGTGTAGGGCTGGAGGAGGTTACATACATAGGATGGGGTGTAGAGGCTGGAGGAGGTTACAGAGATAGGGATGCGTCTAGGGGCTGGAGGAGGTTACAGAGATAGGGAGAGTTTTGGGGCTGGAGGAGGTTACAGAGATAGGGAGGTTTGCAGGGGCTGGAGGAGGTTATAGAGATAGGGAGAGTTTTTGGGGCTGGAGGAGGTTACAGAGATAGGGTGGTTTGCAGGGGCTGGAGGGGGTTACAGAGATAGGGAAAGTTTTGGGGCTGGAGGAGGTTACAGAGATAGGGAGAGTTTTGGGGCTGGAGGAGGTTACAGAGATAGGGAGAGTTTTGGGACTGGAGGAGGTTACAGAGATAGGGAGAGTTTTGGGGCTGGAGGAGGTTACAGAGATAGGGAGAGTTTTGGGGCTGGAGGAGGTTACAGAGATAGGGAGAGTTTTGGGACTGGAGGAGGTTACAGAGATAGGGAGAGTTTTGGGGCTGGAGGAGGTTACAGAGATAGGGAGAGTTTTGGGGCTGGAGGAGGTTACAGAGATAGGGAGAGTTTTGGGGCAGGAGGGGGTTACAGAGATAGGGAGGTTTGCAGTGGCTGGAGGGGGTTACAGAGATAGGGAGGTTTGCAGGGGCTGGAGGGGGTTACAGAGATAGGGAGAGTTTTGGGGCTGGAGGGGGTTACAGAGATAGGGAGGTTTGCAGGGGCTGGAGGAGGTTACAGAGATAGGGAGAGTTTTGGGGCAGGAGGAGGTGACAGAGATAGGGAGAGTTTTGGGGCAGGAGGGGGTTACAGAGATAGGGAGAGTTTTGGGGTTGGAGGGGGTTACAGAGATAGGGAGAGTTTTGCGGCTGGAGGGGGTTACAGAGATAGTGAGAGTTTTGGGACTGGAGGAGGTTACAGAGATAGGGAGAGTTTTGGGACTGGAGGAGGTTACAGAGATAGGGAGGTTTGCAGGGGCTGGAGGGGGTTACAGAGATAGGGAGAGTTTTGGGGCAGGAGGGGGTTACAGAGATAGGGAGAGTTTTGGGGCTGGAGGGGGTTACAGAGATAGGGAGAGTTTTGGGGCAGGAGGGGATTACAGAGATAGGGAGAGTTTGGGGGCAGGAGGGGGTTACAGAGATAGGGAGGTTTGCAGGGGCTGGGGGAGGTTACAGAGATAGGGAGAGTTTTGGGGCAGGAGGAGGTGACAGAGATAGGGAGAGTTTTGGGGCAGGAGGGGGTTACAGAGATGGGGAGAGTTTTGGGGCAGGAGGGGACTACAGAGATAGGGAGGTTTGAAGGGGCTGGAGGAGGTTACAGAGATAGGGAGAGTTTTGCGGCAGGAGTGGGTTACAGAGATAGGGAGAGTTTTGGGACTGGAGGAGGTTACAGAGATAGGGAGAGTTTTGCGGCTGGAGGGGGTTACAGAGATAGTGAGAGTTTTGGGACTGGAGGAGGTTACAGAGATAGGGAGAGTTTTGGGACTGGAGGAGGTTACAGAGATAGGGAGAGTTTTGCGCTGGAGGGGATTACAGAGATAGGGAGGTTTGAAGGGGCTGGAGGAGGTTACAGAGATAGGGAGAGTTTTGCGGCAGGAGTGGGTTACAGAGATAGGGAGAGTTTTGGGACTGGAGGAGGTTACAGAGATAGGGAGAGTTTTGCGGCTGGAGGGGGTTACAGAGATAGTGAGAGTTTTGGGACTGGAGGAGGTTACAGAGATAGGGAGAGTTTTGGAACTGGAGGGGGTTACAGAGATAGGGAGAGTTTTGGGGCAGGAGGGGGTTACAGAGATAGGGAGAGTTTTGGGGCTGGAGGAGGTTACAGAGATAGGGAGAGTTTTGGGGCTGGAGGGGGTTACAGAGATATGAGAGTTTTGCGGCTGGAGGGGGTTACAGAGATAGTGAGAGTTTTGGGACTGGAGGAGGTTACAGAGATAGGGAGAGTTTTGGGACTGGAGGAGGTTACAGAGATAGGGAGAGTTTTGGGGCAGGAGGGGATTACAGAGATAGGGAGAGTTTTGGGGCAGGAGGGGGTTACAGAGATAAGGAGGTTTGCAGGGGCTGGGGGAGGTTACAGAGATAGGGAGAGTTTTGGGGCAGGAGGGGGTTACAGAGATAGGGAGAGTTTTGGGACTGGAGGAGGTTACAGAGATAGGGAGGTTTGCAGGGGCTGGAGGGGGTTACAGAGATAGGGAGAGTTTTGGGGCAGGAGGGGGTTACAGAGATAGGGAGAGTTTTGGGGCTGGAGTGGGTTACAGAGATAGGGAGAGTTTTGGGGCAGGAGGGGGTTACAGAGATAGGGAGAGTTTTGGGGCTGGAGTGGGTTACAGAGATAGGGAGAGTTTTGGGGCAGGAGGGGGTTACAGAGATAGGGAGAGTTTTGGGGCAAGAGGGGGTTACAGAGATAGGGAGGTTTGCAGGGGCTGGGGGAGGTTACAGAGATAGGGAGAGTTTTGGGTCTGGAGGGGGTTACAGAGATAGGGAGAGTTTTGGGGCAGGAGGGTGTTACAGAGATAGGGAGAGTTTTGGGGCTGGAGGGGGTTACAGAGATAGGGAGAGTTTTGGGGCTGGAGGGGGTTACAGAGATAGGGAGGTTTGCAGGGGCTGGGGGAGGTTACAGAGATAGGAAGAGTTTTGGGGCAGGAGAGGGTTACAGAGATAGGGAAGGTTTTGGGGCTGGAGGAGGTTACAGAGATAGGGAGAGTTTTGGAACTGGAGGAGGTTACAGAGATAGGGAGAGTTTTGGGTCTGGAGGGGGTTACAGAGATAGGGAGAGTTTTGGGACTGGAGGAGGTTACAGAGATAGGGAGAGTTTTGGGTCTGGAGGGGGTTACAGAGATAGGGAGAGTTTTGGGACTGGAGGAGGTTACAGAGATAGGGAGAGTTTTGGGGCTGGAGCAGGTTACAGAGATAGGGAGAGTTTTGGGGCTGGAGGAGGTTACAGAGATAGGGAGAGTTTTGGGGCAGGAGGGGGTTACAGAGATAGGGAGAGTTTTGGGGCTGGAGGAGGTTACAGAGATAGGGAGAGTTTTGGGGCTGGAGGAGGTTACAGAGATAGGGAGAGTTTTGGGGCAGGAGGGCGTTACAGAGATCGGGAGGTTTGCAGGGGCTGGAGGAGGTTACAGAGATAGGGAGAGTTTTGGGGCAGGAGGGGGTTACAGAGATAGGGAGAGTTTTGGGACTGGAGGGGGTTACAGAGATAGGGAGAGTTTTGGGGCAGGAGGGGGTTACAGAGATTGGGAGAGTTTTGGGGCAGGAGGGGATTACAGAGATAGGGAGAGTTTTGGGGCTGGAGGAGGTTACAGAGATAGGGAGGTATGCAGGGACTGGGGAGGTTACAGAGATAGGGAGAGTTTTGGGTTTGGAGGAGGTTACAGAGATGGGGAAAGTTTTGGGGCTGGGGAGGTTACAGAGATAGGGAGAGTTTTGGGGCTGGGGAGGTTACAGAGATAGGGAGAGTTTTGGGACTGGAGGAGGTTACAGAGATAGGGAGAGTTTTGGGGCTGGAGGAGGTTACAGAGATGGGGAGAGTTTGGGGGCAGGAGGGGGTTACAGAGATAGGGAGGTTTGCAGGGACAGCCCTGAGGGAGTGCTGCACTGTCAGGAGTTTTCTTTGGGATGAGACGTTAAACTGAGGCCCCGTCTGCCCTCTCAGGTGGACGATAAAAGGTCCCACAGCACTATTTCGAAGAAGTTGAAAGTGGACATGCAGGTACAGCAGGCGATGGAGAAGGCAAATGGTATGTTGGTCTTCATAGCGAGAGGATTTGAGTATAGGAGCAGGGAGGTCTTACTGCAGTTGTACAGGGCCTTGGTGAGGCCTCAGCTTGAATATTGTGTTCAGTTTTGGTCTCCTAATCTGAGGAAGGACGTTCTTGCTATTGAGGGAGTGCAGCGAAGGTTCACCAGACTGATTCCTGGGATAGCTGAGCTGACATATGAGAAGAGACTGGATCAACTGGGCCGTTATACACTGGAGTTTAGAAGGATGAGAGGGGATCTCAGAAACGTATAAGATTCTGACGGGACTGGACAGGTTAGATGTGGGAAGAATGTTCCCGATGTTGGGGAAGTCCAGAACCAGGGGACATAGTCTTAGGATAAGGGGTAGGCCATTTAGGACTGAGATGAGGAGAAACTTCTTCACTCAGAGAGTTGTTAACCTGTGGAATTCCCTGCCGCAGAGAGTTGTTGATGTCAGTTCATTGGATATATTCAAGAGGGAGTTAGATAGGGCCCTTACGGCTAAAGGGATCGAGGGGTATGGAGAGAAAACAGGAAAGGGGTACTGAGGTGAATGATCAGCCATGATCTTATTGAATGGTGGTGCAGGCTCGAAGGGCCAAATGGCCTACTCCTGCACCTATTTTCTTTGTTTCTCAGAGCAGGGGAGTTATCTCCGGTGCCCTGGGGCAAATATTTAACCTAAAATCGATGATCTGTTGATGATCACATTGCTGTCTGTGGGAGCTTGCGATGTGATAATGAACCGATCATCGATTTGTTACAGCAGTGACCACACTCCAAAAGTACTGCGTTGGCGGTAAAGGCGCTCTATAAATGCAAATCTTTCTCTCTTTCCCCCCACCCCAGGCAGGGAATGAGACATTTAACCGGGCAAAACTGCTGAATGTGGGAGTGAAGGAGGCCATGAAGGACGAGGATTGGGACTGCTTGTTCCTGCACGACATCGATCTCATTCCCGAAAACGACCACAACACTTACACCTGTGACCCAAACCACCCAAAGCACGTCTCCATTGCGATGAACAAGTTTGGCTATCGGTCAGTCGGCGTGTGACTCACACGCTCACACCCGGGCGCGCTCTCACTGAAATCACTAGTAAACCGGCAGACCTGAATCATTGATCTTCCAGATTGTTTTTTGTGAGCCTTATCCCTTTTATTCTACTTTATTTGACAGCCTCCCGTATAACACCTACTTTGGTGGAGTCTCTGCAATGACCCCTGAACAATATCTACAGATGAACGGGTTCCCCAACGAATATTGGGGCTGGGGTGGGGAGGACGATGATATCGCAAGCAGGTAACCCCCTGAACCCCTCGATTAGATTCCAGCCTGTAACTCACTCCTGGGTATCTGTTCCATATATAAACCCCTCGATTAAATTCCAGCCTGTAATTCACTCCTGGGTATCTGTTCCATATATAAACCCCTCGATTAAATTCCAGCCTGTAACTCACTCCTGGGTATCTGTTATTCTATACATAAACCCCTCGATTAAATTCCAGCCTGTAACTCACTCCTGGGTATCTGTTCCATATATAAACCCCTCGATTAAATTCCAGCCTGTAATTCACTCCTGGGTATCTGTTCCATATATAAACCCCTCGATTAAATTCCAGCCTGTAACTCACTCCTGGGTATCTGTTATTCTATACATAAACCCCTCGATTAAATTCCAGTCTGTAACTCATTCCCAGATATCTGTTATTCTATGTATTAACCACCCGAACCCCTCGATTAGATTCCAGCCAGTAACTCACTCCCGGGTATCTGTTATTCTATATATAAACCCCCCGAACACCTCGATTAGATTCCAGCCAGTAACTCACTCCCGGGTATCTGTTATTCTATGTATTAACCACCCGAACCCCTCGATTAGATTCCAGCCAGTAACTCACTCCCGGGTATCTGTTATTCTATATATAAACCCCCCGAACACCTCGATTAGATTCCAGCCAGTAACTCACTCCCGGGTATCTGTTATTCTATATATAAACCCCCCGAACACCTCGATTAGATTCCAGCCAGTAACTCACTCCCAGGTATCTGTTATTTTATATATAAACCCTCTGAACCCCTCGATTAGATTCCAGCCAGTAACTCACTCCCGGGTATCTGTTCTATATATAAACCCCGCCTTCGCTGTCATTTGTTGCTGTTTGCCGTCTCTCTGTCATCTCATTATTATACCTGTGATCTCGTTCTCACTCATTTATCATTCTCTGTCCCATTCCCTCGCTCCAATCCATCTTCCTCTCTACTTCAATCCTCCAGGAACTCTGCACATCAAGGTGAGTGTCACTCTGTCACCCCTTTCTCCCTCCTCTCTCCCTGTGTTACTGACTATCGTACTGATGTTAATTCAGCTCCCTCACACTGTCGCTCAGTAACCCCCCTCTCTATCCCCTCCTCCTTCCTTTCCCTCCCTCCATCTCGCTCTCCCCTCCCCTCGCTCCCCCCCCGCTCCCCTTCCCTTTCCCCCCCCCGCTCCCCTTCCCTCGCCCCCCCTGCTCGCCCCCCCCTGCTCCCCTTCCCTCGCCCCCCCCCTGCTCCCCTTCCCTCGCCCCCCCCTGCTCCCCTTCCCTCGCCCTCCCCTGCTCCCCTTCCCTCGCCCCCCCCGCTCCCCTTCCCTCGCCCCCCCCCGCTCCCCTTCCCTCGCCCCCCCTGCTCCCCTTCCCTCGCCCCCCCTGCTCCCCTTCCCTCGCCCCCCCTGCTCCCCTTCCATCACCCCCCTCTGCTCCCCTTCCATCACCCCCCTCTGCTCCCCTTCCCTCGCCCCCCCCTGCTTCCCTTCCCTCGCCCCCCCCTGCTCCCCTTCCATCACCCCCCTCTGCTCCCCTTCCATCACCCCCCTCTGCTCCCCTTCCCTCGCCCCCCCCTGCTCCCCTTCCCTCGCCCCCCCCTGCTCCCCTTCCATCACCCCCCTCTGCTCCCCTTCCCTCGCCCCCCCCCTGCTCCCTTTCCCTCGCCCCCCCCCCGCTCCCCTTCCCTCGCCCCCCCCACTCCCTTTCCCTCGCCCCCCCCTGCTCCCCTTCCATCGCCCCCCCCTGCTCCTCTTCCCTCGCCCCCCCCTGCTCCCCTTCACTCGCCCCCCCCCTGCTCCCCTTCCCTCGCCCCCCCCTGTTCCCCTTCCCTCTCCTCCCCGCTCCCCTTCCCTCGCCCCACCCGCTTCCCTTCCCTCGCTCCCCTTCCCTCGCACCCCCCCTCGCCCCTCCCCCCGCTCCCCTTCCCTCGCCCCCCTCCCTGCTCCTCTTTCCTCCCCCCCCCGTTCCCCTTCCCTCGCCCCCCCCCGCTCCCCTTCCCTCGCCCCCCTCCCTGCTCCTCTTTCCTCCCCCCCCCCGCTCCCCTTCCCTCGCCTCCCCCCGCTCCCCTTCCCGCTCCCCTTCCCTCGCACCCCCCCCGCTCCCCTTCCCTCGCTCCCCTTCCCTCGCTCCCCTTCCCTCGCCCCCCCCGCTCCCCTTCCCTCGCCCCCCCCCCCGCTCCCCTTCCCTCTCCCCCCCGCTCCCCTTCCCTCGCCTCCCCCCGCTCCCCTTCCCTCTCCCCCCCCGCTCCCCTTCCCTCGCACCCCCCTCGCTCCCCTTCCCTCGCTCCCCTTCCCTCGCCCCCCCCGCTCCCCTTCCCTCGCTCTCCTTCCATCGCTCCCCGCCCCACTCCCATTCCATCGCTCCCCGCCCCGCTCCCCTTCCCTCGCCCCCCCCGCTCCTCTTCCCTCGCCCCCCCCGCTCCCATTCCATCGCTCCCCGCCCCGCTCCCCTTCCATCACCCCCCCTGCTCCCCTTCCCTCGCCCCCCCCTGCTCCCCTTCCATCACCCCCCTCTGCTCCCCTTCCCTCGCCCCCCCCTGCTCCCCTTCCCTCGCCCCCCCCTGCTCCCCTTCCATCACCCCCCTCTGCTCCCCTTCCCTCGCCCCCCCCCTGCTCCCTTTCCCTCGCCCCCCCCTGCTCCCCTTCCCTCGCCCCCCCCTGCTCCCTTTCCCTCGCCCCCCCTGCTTCCCTTCCATCGCCCCCCCTGCTCCCCTTCCCTCGCCCCCCCCTGCTCCCTTTCCCTCGCCCCCCCCTGCTCCCCTTCCCTCTCCCCCCCTGCTCCCCTTCCCTCTCCCCCCTGCTCCCCTTCCATCGCCCCCCCCTGCTCCCCTTCCCTTTCCCCCCTGCTCCCCTTCCCTTTCCCCCCTGCTCCCCTTCCCTCTCCCCCCCCGCTCCCCTTCCCTCGCCCCCCCCTGCTCCCCTTCCCTCGCCCCCCCTGCTCCCCTTCCCTCGCCCCCCCTGCTCCCCTTCCCACCCCCCCCCGCTCCCCTTCCCTCTCCCCCCCTGCTCCCCTTCCCTCTCCCCCCTGCTCCCCTTCCATCGCCCCCCCCTGCTCCCCTTCCCTTTCCCCCCTGCTCCCCTTCCCTTTCCCCCCTGCTCCCCTTCCCTCTCCCCCCCCCGCTCCCCTTCCCTCGCCCCCCCCTGCTCCCCTTCCCTCGCCCCCCCTGCTCCCCTTCCCTCGCCCCCCCTGCTCCCCTTCCCACCCCCCCCGCTCCCCTTCCCTCGCCCCCCCCTGCTCCCCTTCCCTCGCACCCCCCGCTCCCCTTCCCTCGCCCCCCCCCCCCGCACCCCTTCCCTCGCCCCCCCCGCTCCCCTTCCCTCGCCCCCCCCCCCCGCTCCCCTTCCCTTGCCCCTCCCGCTCCCATTCCATCGCTCCCCGCCCCGCTCCCCTTCCCTCGCCCCCTCGCCCCCCCCTGCTCCCCTTCCCTCGCCCCCCCCTGCTCCCCTTCCCTCGCCCCCCCCTGCTCCCCTTCCCTCGCCCCCCCCTGCTCCCCTTCCCTCGCCCCCCCCTGCTCCCTTTCCCTCGCGCCCCCCTGCTCCCCTTCCATCACCCCCCTCTGCTCCCCTTCCCTCGCCCCCCCCTGCTCCCCTTCCATCGCCCCCCCCTGCTCCCCTTCCTCGCCCCCCCTGCTCCCTTTCCCTCGCCCCCCCCTGCTCCCCTTCCCTCTCCCCCCCTGCTCCCCTTCCATCGCCCCCCCCTGCTCCCCTTCCCTCGCCCCCCCCGCTCCCCTTCCCTCACCCCCCCCTGCTCCCCTTCCCTCTCCCCCCTGCTCCCCTTCCATCGCCGCCCCTGCTCCCCTTCCCTCTCCCCCCCTGCTCCCCTTCCCTCTCCCCCCCTGCTCCCCTTCCCTCTCCCCCCTGCTCCCCTTCCATCGCCCCCCCTGCTCCCCTTCCCTCTCCCCCCCTGCTCCCCTTCCCTCTCCCCCCCTGCTCCCCTTCCCTCTCCCCCATGCTCCCCTTCCCTCTCCGCCCTGCTCCCCTTCCCTCTCCCCCCCGCTCCCCTTCCCTCGCCCCACCCGCTTCCCTTCCCTCGCTCCCCTTCCCTCGCACCCCCCCTCTCGCCCCTCCCCCCGCTCCCCTTCCCTCGCCCCACCCGCTTCCCTTCCCTCGCTCCCCTTCCCTCGCCCCCCTCCCTGCTCCTCTTTCCTCCCCCCCCCGCTCCCCTTCCCTCTCCCCCCCCCCGCTCCCCTTCCCTCGCCTCCCCCCGCTCCCCTTCCCTCTTCCCCCCCCCGCTCCCCTTCCCACGCCCCCTCCCTGCTCCTCTTTCCTCCCCCCCCGCTCCCCTTCCCTCTCCCCCCCCCCCCCGCTCCCCTTCCCTCTCCCCCCCCCGCTCCCCTTCCCTCGCCCCCCTCCCTGCTCCTCTTTCCTCCCCCCCCGCTCCCCTTCCCTCTCCCCCCCCGCTCCCCTTCCCTCGCTCCCCTTCCCTCGCTCCCTTCCCTCGCTCCCCTTCCCTCGCCCCCCCCCGCTCCCCTTCCCTTGCACCCCCCTGCTCCCCTTCCCTCGCACCCCCCCCCCGCTCCCCTTCCCTCGCTCCCCTTCCCTCGCCCCCCCCGCTCCCCTTCCCTCGCTCCCCTTCCCTCGCTCCCCTTCCCTCGCTCCCCTTCCCTCGCCCCCCCCCGCTCCCCTTCCCTCGCTCCCCTTCCCTCGCCCCCCCCGCTCCCCTTCCCTCGCCCCCCCCCGCTCCCCTTCCCTCGCTCCCCTTCCCTCGCCCCCCCCCGCTCCCCTTCCCTCGCTCCCCTTCCCTCGCTCCCCTTCCCTCGCCCCCCCCCGCTCCCCTTCCCTCGCTCCCCTTCCCTCGCCCCCCCCCCGCTCCACTTCCCTCGCTCCCCTTCCCTCGCCCCCCCCGCTCCCCTTCCCTCGCTCCCCTTCCCTCGCCCCCCCCCGCTCCCCTTCCCTCGCCCCCCCGCTCCCCTTCCCTCGCCCCCCCGCTCCCCTTCCCTCGCCCCCCCGCTCCCCTTCCCTCGCCCCCCCGCTCCCCTTCCCTCGCCCCCCCCGCTCCCCTTCCCTCGCCCCCCCGCGCCCCTTCCCTCGCCCCCCCGCTCCCCTTCCCTCGCCCCCCCCGCTCCCCTTCCCTCGCCCCCCCCGCTCCCCTTCCCTCGTCCCCCCGCTCCCCTTCCCTCGCCCCCCCCGCTCCCCATCCCTCGCCCCCCCCCCGCGCTCCCCATCCCTCCCCCCCCCCCCCGCTCCCCTTCCCTCGCCCCCCCCCCCCGCTCCCCATCCCTCGCCCCCCCCGCGCTCCCCATCCCTCGCCCCCCCCGCTCCCCTTCCCTCGCCCCCCCCGCTCCCCTTCCCTCGCCCCCCCCGCTCCCCTTCCCTCGCCCCCCCCCGCTCCCCTTCCCTCGCCCCCCCCGCTCCCCTTCCCTCGCCCCCCCCGCTCCCCTTCCCTCGCCCCCCCCGCTCCCCTTCCCTCGCCCCCCCCGCTCCCCTTCCCTCGCCCCCCCCGCTCCCCTTCCCTCGCCCCCCCCGCTCCCCTTCCCTCGCCCCCCCCGCTCCCCTTCCCTCGCCCCCCCCGCTCCCCTTCCCTCGCCCCCCCCTGCTCCCCTTCCCTCGCCCCCCCCGCACCCCTTCCCTCGCCGCTCCCCTTCCCTCGCCCCCCCCCCTCCCCTTCCCTTGCCCCTCCCGCTCCCCTTCCATCGCTCCCCGCCCCGCTCCCCTTCCATCGCTCCCCGCCCCGCTCCCCTTCCCTCGCCCCCCCCGCTCCTCTTCCCTCGCCCCCCCCCCCGCTCCCCTTCCCTCGCTCCCCTTCCCTTGCCCACCCCCTCGCTCCCCTTCCCTCGCCCACCCCCCCGCTCCCCTTCCCTCGCTCCCCTTCCCTTGCCCACCCCGTCGCTCCTCTTCCCTCGCCCCCCCCCGCTCCCCTTCTCTCGCCCCCCCCGCTCCCCTTCCCTCGCCCCCCCGCTCCCCTTCCCTCGCCCCCCCCCGTTCCCCTTCCCTCGCCCCCCCCGTTCCCCTTCCCTCGCCCCCCCGCTCCCCTTCCCTCGCCCCTCCCCCCCCGCTCCCCTTCCCTCGCCCGCCCCCTGCTCCCCTTCCCTCGCCCCCCCCCCGCTCCCCTTCCCTCGACCCCCCCCTGCTCCCCTTCCCTTGCTCCCCTTCCCTTGGGGCCCCCCCCCGCTCCCCTTCCCTCGCCCCCCCCCGCTCCCCTTCCCTCGACCCCCCCCTGCTCCCCTTCCCTTGCTCCCCTTCCCTTGGGCCCCCCCCCCCCGCTCCCCTTCCCTCGCCCCCCCCCCCGCTCCCCTTCCCTCGACCCCCCCCGCTCCCCTTCCCTCGACCCCCCCCGCTCCCCTTCCCTCGCCCCCCCCCGCTCCCCTTCCCTCGCCCCCCCCGCTCCCCTTCCCTCACCCCACTCCGCTCCCCTTCCCTCGCCCCCCCCCGCTCCCCTTCCCTCGCCCTCCCCTCCCCTCGCTCCCCCCCCCCCCCGCTCCCCTTCCCTTGCTCACCCCCCCGCTCCCCTTCCCTCGCACCCCTCCCCTCTCCTCTCCCCTCACATTAACCTCTCCTCTCCCCTGCAGGCTGTACCTGGCTGGAATGCGGATTTCCCGACCCCCCCTCTCCGTCGGCCGCTACAAGATGATCATACACCAGTTGGACAAGGGGAACGAGGAGAACCCAAGAAGGTAAAGTGGACAGTCGAGGGGAAGTGGCAAAGGTCCGGGGCCAAGTCTTAACATTCCTGTGTCGGCCTGTTGGGGGGCAGCAGTGTCAGCCGCAATAAAACCTTGTCACTGTGAATTGATTGGTTTGACAACAAAATATGACGGGCAAGTGTTTACATCAGATTGTGACTGTGCGTTTGGCGACCCCAATGGGTCCCACTCGAGTCGGTGTTACTGTGCTGTACTCGGGGTGGGTGATGGGCAGGAATTTCATTAACCACTGACCATGTTCCCTCTCTCTCTCTCTCTCTCTGCCACTCGCTCTCTCGCTCTCTCCCTCCCAGGTTCGACCTCCTATACCGTACCCGCCGGACGTGGAGACGTGACGGGATGAACTCCCTCAGCTACACCGCCCTGAGCCGCCAGCGTCTGCCGCTCTTCACAAACATCACTGCTGACATCGGTCCAGCCCCCACGGAGCGGGCGAGGCGGGCCGGGGCCAGGCCCTCCGGGGGGGTGATGAGCACGAGCGGCCACCTCCTCCCACAGGCTGGGACGCAACCGGCGGACCGGTAACCTCCATCCAATTGGTCGCAAGACACTATTTGTTGAGGTGGATGGGAGCTCTGCCGATTGGATCTCGGCTGTGAGGCCCCACATAGTCGGCAGCCCTCCCTCCCCCACCCACCTGACACTATTCAGTGTAGCCACACTACCCGCAAAGGCCTCTGACAATCTGTACCGTGCTCAGTGTGATTGGCTGGCTCGAAGCAGGCTGGATTGTAGCCTGGAGTTGTGTCCCTGTGTGCGCCTGTGCCTGAGTGTGAATGTGTCTGTGTGTGAGAGAATAATGTGCTTTAAATCTGTAATTGGATTTTCTAGTGGAGTTCCTTGATTTCAATTTCTGGAAATAAATAATTTAATTTTTCTAATATTTCCTTGTCTCTCTCTCTCTCTGCGGGTCAGCTAAATAATAAAGCTCCCACTGCACTTTCCCATCAAACACTCCCAGGGCAGGTACAGTATGGGGTTAGTACAGGATAAAGCTCCCTCTCCACTGTCCCATCAAACACTCCCAGGGCAGGTACAGTACGCGGTTAGTACAGGATAAAGCTCCCTCTACACTGTCCCATCAAACACTCCCAGGGCAGGTACAGTATGGGGTTAGTACAGGATAAAGCTCCCTCTACACTGTCCCATCAAACACTCCCAGGGCAGGTACAGTACGGGGTTAGTACAGGATAAAGCTCCCTCTCCACTTTCCCATCAAACACTCCCAGGGCAGGTACAGTACGGGGTTAGTACAGGATAAAGCTCCCTCTCCACTTTCCCATCAAACACTCCCAGGGCAGGTACAGTATGGGGTTAGTACAGGATAAAGCTCCCTCTACACTACCACACTTCATCCTGACTTGAACGTACATCACCCATCTGCTGATAAAGCCCTCATCTGTGCCTCCAGACTCGACTATCCACCTTGCAGAAACGTTCAGGCTGTCCCTGTGTAACAGGCTCGAGGGGCTGAATGGGCCTGTTCCCATGTAACAGATCCAGATGCTGAATGGCCCTCCTCCTGTTGCTGTGGTACAGGTTACAGGGGCTGAATGGCCCTCCTACTGTTCCTGATCAGTTTAGAGGGGCTGAATGGCCCTCCTACTGTTCTTGCAGTACAGGTTAAAGGGGCTGAATGGGCCCCCTCCTGTTCCTGTGTAACATAGAAACATAAATTAGGAGCAGTAGTAGGCCATTCAGCTCTTCGAGTCTGCACCGCCATTCAATATGATCATGGCTGACCCTCTATCTCAACATTACATTCCTGCTTTTTCCCCATACCCCTTGCTACCTTTTGTTCTAGAAATCTATCTATCTCCCTCTTAAATATATTCAGTGACATGGCCTCCACAGCCTTCTGGGGTAGAGAATTCCACAAGTTCACCTCATCTCAGTCCTAAATTTCCTATCCTGTATCCTGAGACTGAGATCCCTTGTTCTAGACTTCCCAGCCCAGGGAAACATCCTCCCCGCATCCAGTCTGTCCAACCACGTCAGAATTTTATACCTTTCAATGAGATCCCTTCTCATTCTTCTAAACTCTACTGAATACCGGCCTAGTCGACCCAATCTCTCCTCAGACCACAGTCCTGCCATCCCAGGAATCAGTCTGGTGAACCTTCGCTGCACTCTCTATGGCAAGTATATCCTTCCTTAGGTAAGGAGATCAAAACTGCTCACAATACTCCAGGTGTGGTCTCACCAAGGCCCTGTATAACTGTAGTAAGACATCCTTGCTCCTGTGCTCAAATCCTCTTGCAATGAAGGCCAACAGACCATTTGCCTTCCTAACTGCTTGCTGCACCGGCATGTTTGCTTTCAATGACTGGTGTACAAGGACACCCAGGTCCCTCTGTACATCGACACTTCCCAAGCCATCACCATTTAAATAATACTTTTGTCTTCGTTTTTCCTACCAGAGTGGATAACTTCACATTTATCCACATTATACTGCATCTGCCATGTGTTTGCTCACTCACTCAACCTATCTAAATCACCTTGCAGCGTCTTTACATCCTCCTCACAACTCACAATCTCATCCAGTTTTGTGTCGTCAGCAAACTTGGAAATATTACATTTGGTTCCCTCATCCAAATCATTTATATATATATATATATATATTGTGAATAGCTGGGGCCCCAGCACTGGTCCCTGTGGTACCCCACTCGTCACGACCCGCCACCCTGAAAAAGACCCATTTATTCCTACTCTCTGTTTCCTGTCAGTTAACTAATTTTCAATCCATGCCAGTACATTACCCCCAATCCTATGTGCTTTAATTTTGCACACTAACCTCTTATGTGGGACTTTATCAAAGGCCTTCTGAAAATCCAAATACACTACATCCACTGGTTCTCCCTTATCTATTCTATCAGTTACATCCTCAAAAAACTCCAGTAGTTTTGTCAAACATGATTTTCCTCTCATAAATCCATGTTGACTGTGTTTAATTCCGTTGATATTTTCTAAGTGTCCCGTTATCACATCCTTTATAACAGACTCCAGCACTTTCCCTACTACTGATGTCAGGCTAACCGCTCTGTAGTTCCCCATTTTCTCTCTCCCTCTGTTTTTAAATAGTGGGGTTACATTTGCCACCCTCCAATCTGCAGGAACTGTTCCATAATCTATAGAATTTTGGAAGATGACAACCGATGCATCCATTATTTCCATGGTTACCTCTTTTAGTATTCTGGGATGCAGATCATCAGGCCATGGGGATTTATCTGCCTTCAGTCCCATTAGTTTCTCCAGCACTATTTTCTTACTAATAACCATTTCCTTTAATTCCTCTTGCTCACTCGACTCTTGGTTCCCTAGCATTTCTGGGACGTTATTTGTATCCTCTTCCGTGAAGACAGAACCGAAGTATTTATTTAATTGTTCTCCATTTCCTTGTTCCCCATTACAAATTCTCCAGTTTTTGTCTGTAAGGACCTACATTTGCCTTCACTAATCTTTTTCTTTTTACATACTTGTAGAAACTTTTGCAGTTGTTTTTTATGTTCCTTGCAAATTTACTCTCATACTCTATTTTCCCCTCTTAATCAATCTCTTGGTCCTTTTTTGCTGAATTCTAAACTGCTCCCAATCCTAAGGCTTGCTACTTTTTCTGGCAACTTTGTATAACTCCTCTTTGGATCTAATACTATCCTTAATTGCTTCTGTTAGCCATGGTTGGGCCACTTTTCCTTTTGTGTTTTTACGCCAGAAAGGAATGTATAACTGTTGCAATTCATACATTCATTCCTTAAATATTAGCCATTGCCTATCCACCGTCATGTCTTTTAATGAATCGTCCCAATCTATCATAGCCAACTCATTCCTCATACCTTCGTAGTTTCCTTTGTTTAGATTTAGGACCCTAGTTTCGGATTGGACTACTTCACTTTCCATCGTAATAAAGAATTCAATCATGTTATGGTCACTCTTCCCTAAAGGATCCCGCACAAGACTGTTCATTAACTGCTTCTCATTACACAATATCCAATCTAGGATAGCCTGTTCCCTAGTAGGCTCCTCAACATACTGGTCTAAAAAACCATCTCATGCACACTCCAGGAATTCATCTGCTACAGTATTATTACTAATTTGGTTTGGCCAGTCTATATTTAGATTAAAGTCACCTACGATTACTGTAGTACCCTTGCTACATGCATCTCTAATTTCCTGTTTGATGCCGTCCCCTACACTACTACTATTGTTTGGAAACATACAGAAACATAGAAATTTACAGCGCAGAAGGAGGCCATTTCGGCCCATCGTATCTGTGCCGGCCGACAAAGAGCCGCACGGCCCTTGGTCAGCAGCCCTGAAGGTTACATATAAACCTATGAACAATGACAGAAAGGCAAAGAGCACCTAGCCCAACCAGTCTGTCCCATACAACTGCGACACCCCTTATATTGAAACATTCTACACTCCACCCCAACCGGAGCCATGTGATCTCCTGGGAGAGGCAAAAAACAGATAAAAACCCAGGCCAATTTAGGGAGGAAAAAATCAGTGAAAATTCCTCTCCGACCCATCTGTTGATTTCTGAGTTCTTTTCTCTCAATCTGGTTCAGTGAAATCACTGAGTCGAATACCGATTGTGCTTTAAACAAAGCAGTCTTTATTTTATCGGCCGAGACTTATCAGACAGAAGGTATACTCTCTCGATAGAGTGTACACACTTCCTACGGACAAGCGAAGTTACATCGTAAAGCGACGACAGTTATACATTTTTGAAAATAGATAAGATACAATTAGATTGACATCCTAATTCAGCCTATCCCTTTTGATCCTATCCTTTGTCCACTCATGAGCCGACATCTATATGGGCTGTTTTTACTAAAGCTCAGGCATTGCATCTAAATGTTACAATTTTATTGGCGTGACTACTAACTGAAACCTTGCAATTCTGCTAATTGTGCTGATGTTGTATTTTCACATTTTCATTTCATGTTACAATTTTATACTGGCATGATTAGTAACTTAAAACCTTGAGAAAGCCTGTTAATTGTGCTGATGTATTATTTGCAATTTGACATTCTCTTAGTTATTTTTCCATGGCTTATACTTTTTCATATATCCAGTTCACATATCCACATTCCCCCCTTTTATCATTCTATGATAACATTTAGAATCATTCTAGGAGTATTGCATTCATCCGTTCACACTCCATTTCCAGAATCATATTGTTGTTATTGTCGAGCAGTTCTTTAGTTCGTTGGATCATAACCCGGGAGCCCTTGACCACAATAGGGTTTGCTAACCTTGCCATCATTACTTTACAGCAGAGATTAAGGCATACAACAATCAGACAACAGGTCATTATTACTACGATGAGAACAATTGCCCCATGCATTAGATAGGTCTCCAAGACCCACCCAGTCAGACCTGCTAGATTCTCCTGCTGGTGTGGATAACTTATTCACCTCCCTTCTTATGTGATCAGCAAGATTGGTTATGTTTTCTGAACTATCAGGAATGTAAGTGCAACATTCAGATCCTATCAGGGCACACGTTCTCCCTTTCTCAGCTAACAGGTAATCGAGGGCCATTCGGTTTTGTAATGCTACCTTATTGCTACCATCTCAGCTGCGATGCCCTCCAGAGCTTCAGCAGTATTGTTAGCTATCTGTTCCAATATTGTCTCTAAGTTCTGTACTTCGTCCATGAGACGTCTTATCCCGATTGGGAAACCAGGACCCCAAAGAAGTTTTCGGCGGGGGTGATGGCTCGTTTGTATCGGCTGGAGGCATGTGCTTCTGCCAGGGTTCATATTTGCCGCACAAATGGCACCACATATCCCATATAGCAGGACCCTGTCCATCGCCTAGGCAACCAAGGATATGCCTTATGACCGTACATGCCGTTAAAAGCTGCTTTCTGATATATTGCCTCCGGGTCCCAGGACTGGGCCCACAAACTTCCACCTGCGTTATTCGGATCGTGAGAGTGGATGGTGACTCGTGCACCTGTGGTGAGGTTGAGACTGTGTGGGCAATTGCTGTACCCTACGATATGTCCTTTGTTACTGGTGTCATTTCGGATTAGACATATGTCCCCTGTTGGCCTCCCAATCCCTGAGGTATTGGTCAGGGCTATGAATGGGGGTTCCTTTTCACGGTTGTAGGTTGGTTGGTACCACCCCTGGAATGTCTGACTAATGGGATCTCCAACACTCTCCCATTTGGTGACCTCCCCGTGGTCGTTCAGGTGGTAACGGTATGATACTCCTCCTGGTCTCCGTGATCCCTCTTTTGACCCGTCTTTCATCATTCGTACTTTTATTAGCCCCCCTCCTCTTATTATAGTTTGGCTCTGAATCCATCTGACAGTCTCAGTGTGGGTCAGTGGAACGGTGTACAAAGGAATTCCCCCTTTAGAATGTATGTGAACACACCCAGCATCTAGAAAAGTGCCCATTTTGCACATAAACATAAGACATATACAAAAAGGTGTTTACATGGAGCTCTCGCCTCTGTCTCCCTTCCAATGCGTCGAAACTGTCATATATCCATACCATTATACAGACTGTGACAAACAGACATGGTTTCATCTTAAGGCTCAGAATAGTCCAATTTTGCTGATTAATAGAGTTCAGTTTTCTTGTCTCTCTTCTCAGTTCACTGTGGTTTAGCTGTCTGTGTAGCTGGCTGTCGATTAGGACTTCGACGGCCTTGTTCAGCTATGGAGAAGAGGAAATCTGGAACAGGAACAGGAATTAGTATAACCAGTAAAATTGGTTTGTTAAAGGGTGGTGAGCTTGCAGTGGTGCAGGTGAACCCAGGCATTTTTCCCCTCAACCTTAGCTGCAGTAGGGGTAGTGAGTAACACCTGAAAAGGCCCCTCCCATCGTGGCTCCAATCCCTTTCGAATCCATTTCTTAATCAAGACATACTTCCCTGGGACCACGAGGGATGATTCGGGTAAAACTGGGAGGTCGAGGTAAGCCCTTCGAACCTGGTTGTGGGCTATTCGCAGAGCCTGAGTTAAGGAAAGAATATAGGTGGTCATCTCCTCAGTCATGTGGTGGAACTGGACAGTGGAGGGGACATTCTGATTCCAGGGGGTCCTTAGGGGTTTACCATAAATGACTTCAGCGGGAGTCAGCCTAGTTTTACCAGCCGGAGTAGTGCGTATCTGGAATAGGGCTATGGGAAGGAGTTTAAGCCAATTGAGTCCAGTTGATGCTACCAGTTTTGCAAGCTTGGTTTTAAGAGTTTGATTAGCACGTTTAACTAGTCCCGCAGCTTGGGGTCGGTAGGCACAATGCAGCTGCTGGTTAATGCGCATCTGGGAACAGAATTCTTTGTTAACTTGGCCAATAAAGTGAGGGCCATTATCAGAACTCAGTTGAGCAGGGATACCATATCTAGGAACAATTTCCCTCATTAATACTTTAACAACAGTTTGAGCTTTATTGTCCAGGGTAGGATAAGCTTCGATCCATTTGCTGAATACATCCACAATTACTAGCACATATTTATAACACTGAATCCTTTGCAACTCAATGTAGTCCAACTGCTAGGTCTCAAAGGGACCTTCTGGTAGGGGCGTCTTACCCCAATCACAGGGGACTCCCTTCCCTGGATTATGCTGTTGGCAAACAAGGCAACGACTACTGATGTTCTGGGCCAATGCCTGGAGTCTAGGGTGCCAAGTAGCCAAAAGCGTGTCACTTGTCGCCCTTGCTCCACAATGAGTAGCAAAGTGCATACATTCAATAACCCATAGGGCCAACTCGTCAGACATGCAAGTCTGTTCCGCAGGAGTGGTCCAGAGTTTAGAAACATTGTCATAGGTACATCCATAATCTTTCCACAACAGTTTATCTTTTTCAGGAGTGTCCTCCTGTGCTTTAATAACATCTTGGATGGTTGGCATTGGTTTTTCCGAGGCTAACTTATCCTTTGCAGGATTTTTAGTTTGACTCATAATTCTAGGCATGACCATTCGTTGTCCACGAGAGGCCTGTTTGGCCTCTTGGTCAGCACAGCGGTTCCCTATATCAACCAGAGAGTTTCCGGTAGTGTGGGTGGTACATTTGACAATGGCATTACGCTTGGGGAACATGAGGGCTTGCAACAAATCAGATACTAGCTGCTTATGAGATATCTCATTCCCATTTGAAGTTAGGAATCCCCTATTCTTCCATAATTGTCCGAAATCATGGGCTACTCCAAAGGCATACCCAGAGTCGGTATAGATATTGACCTTGAGGTCTTTAGCCAAGATACAGGCTCGGGTGAGGGCGAATAGTTCAGCTTGTTGGGCGGAATAGGCAGTTTCAAAGGCGGCAGATTCCACGACCTGATTCTCCTGGTTTACTATGGCGTATCCAGAATTTCATCTGCCTTCTGGGTCAATGGAAGAGCTTCCGTCTACATACATAATACAGTCAGGGTCCTCTATTGGTGCATCAACTAGATTCTCCCTGACCGAGTTAGCTTCTTGAATTAAAGATAAACAGTCATGAACCGGTTCTTCCTCATCTTGGGGTGGCTCAGTAAGAAAACAGGCCGGATTAATGGCAGTACAGTGCCGAAAGGTCAGCCTTGGATTATTTAGTAGGTAGATCTCATACCTACTTTGCCTGGCCATGGTAAGATGTTGAGTCTGCAGTTGACCCAAGAGGGCAGCTACGGAGTGAGAGGTGTATACAACAATATCCTGCTGGAGGGTAAGGTTGGCGGCGGATTGAATGCTACTGTAGATGGCGGTTAATATTTGAGTACATACGGGGTGTCCCAAGGCAACAGGGTCTATTTTAGAAGAGTAGTAGGCAACAGGTCTATGTTTATCCCCGTGTTTCTGAGTTAAGACAGCGGTTGCACAATCTTTCATGATCGTACAATACAGTTGAAGGGGACGGTCGTAGAGGGGCCGTCCCAAAGCCGGAGCCTGCAGCAGGGCTGTTTTTAGTTCCTGAAAGGCTTGGACGTCTGTGGTTTCTATTTCAAAGCTGCCTTCCTTGGTAGTGTACGGTGTGAGGTGCTTGGTCATCAGGGCAGCATTAGGAATCCAGGATCTACAGTAATTGATCATCCCCAACCACTGCCGCATTTGTCTAGCCGTGCTAGGGACTGGAAACTGGCAGATGGGTTTGATTCGACATGCCTCCAAGGCTCGGTGGGTGCCTGATAAAATGATCCCAAGAAATTTGACTTGAGACTGGCCAATTTTGACCTTTGACGGGGATACTATATCCCAGGGAGGACAAGTAATTCAGTAACTGATTAGCATCCTCCTGATTACTTGGTTCATCTACGCTGGATACCAGTAAATCGTCCACATACTGAATTAAAGTGGATCCCTTAGTCAGCGTGAGAGATTGTAACTGTCTCTGCAGGCACCTTGAGAATAAGGTCGGGGAGTGGATGAACCCTTGGGGAAGTCTAGTCCATGTATATTGCTGTCCCTGGTAAGTGAAGGCGAATAGGTACTGACTCGCCTGGGCTAGCGGCAAAGCGAAGAAGGCGTGTTGGAGGTCTATTATTGTGAAGATCTTGCCGTTTGCTGGGATTAAAGACAGTATCTGTGCTGGGTTGGGAACCAGAGCATGCAGGGGCTGGACGATAGCATTGATAGCTGGAAGGTCTTGGACTAAGCGGTATTCGTTTGGTCTGCCTGGCTTCAGGACTGCCAGTATAGGAGTATTACACCGGGACTGGCATCGGACCAAAATCCCCTGTTCCACTAGCCCCTTAATCAGTCGGTGGATACTCGGTATTGCCTGTGATTTCAGTGGGTACTGTCGGATAGAGGGCCAGTCCACATTGCCCTGCACTGGGATCTCAATCGGATCAATGGGAGTATAACCCACATGTTGTAAAGGGATCGAGGGGTATGGAGAGAAAGCAGGAAAGGGGTACTGAGGGAATGATCAGCCAAGATCTTATTGAATGATGGTGCAGGCTTGAAGGGCCGAATGGCCTACTCCTGCCTATTTTCTATGTTTCTCTGTTTCTACCTCACACTTCTCTGAATTAAATTCCATTTGCCATTGCTCTGCCCACCTGACCAGTAGATTGATCTCTTCCTGCAGCCCATGACTTTTCCTCTTCATTATCAACCACACAGCCAATTTTAGTGTCGTCTGCAAACTTCTCAATCATACTCCCTATATTCAAATCTAAATCGTTGTTATATACAACAAAAAGCAAGGGACCCAGAACTGAGCCCTGCGGAACCCCACTGGAAACATCCTTCCAGTCACAAAAACATCCATCAATCATTATCCTTTGCTTCCTACCTCCAAGCCAATTTTGGATCCAACTTGCCACTTTGCCCTGGATCCCATGGGCTTTAACCTTCATGACCAGTCTACCATGTGGGACCTTATCAAAAGCCTTGCTAATGTCCATAAATACTACATCGTACGCACTACCCTCAACGACCCTCTTGGTTACCTCCTCAAAAAATTCAATCAGGTTAGTCAAACACGATCTTCCCTTAACAAATCCATGCTGACTGTCCCTAACTAATCCTTGCCTATCCAAATGCAGATTTATCCTGTCTTTCAGGATTTTTTCCAACAATTTTCCCACCACTGAGGTTAGGCTGACACTTTCTCGGCCTATCCTTTTCTCCCTTCTTAAACAAGGGTACTACATTAGCAGTCCTCCAATCCTCCAGCACCATGCCCAGATCCAAAGAGGACTGGAAAATGATGGTCAAGGCCTTTGCTATTTCCTCTTTTACTTTGCTCAACAACCTGGGATGCATTTCATCCGGGCCTGGGGACTTATCTACTTTCAAAGCTGCTAAACCCCTTAATACCTCCTCTCACTATATTTATTTCATCCAGAATATCACACTCCTCCTCGATAACAGTATCTGCATTACCTCTTTCCTTTGTGAAAACAGATGCAAAGTATTCGTTAAGAACCCTACCAACATCTTCTGCCTCCTCACAACGATTATCTTCATGGTCTCGAATCGGCCTTCCCATTTCTTAAGTTACCCTCTTACTCTTAATATATTTATAGAACATCTTAGGGTTTTCCTTAACTTTACTGGCCAAGAATTTCTCGTGCTCTCTCTTAGCATTCCTAATATCCTTTTTAATTTTACTTCTTAACTTTCTATATTTCTCTAAAGATTCTAAAGCATTTAGCCGTTGATGGTGACATAAGCGTCCCTTTTTTTCTTAATCCTCCCCTGAAAGTCCCTAAACATCCAGGAGGCTCTAGAATTATTTTTCCCAACCTTTTTCTTTAAGGGCACATGTTTGGCCTGAGCCCTCTGGATCTCCTCCTTGAATGCCTCCCACTGTTCCGACACTAATTTACCCACAAGTAGCTGTTTCCAGTCCACTATGGCCAAATCATTCCTTAACTTAGCAAAATTAGCTTTTCCCCTTCGGGACTTTTATTCCAGGCCTATCCTTCTCCTTATCCATAACCAACTTGAATCTGACTGAATTATGGTCACTGGCACCCAAGTGCTCCCCCACTAATACCCCTTCAACCTGCCCAGCCTCATTCCCCAAAACTAAATCCAAGACCGCCCCCTCTCGTGTTGGGCTTGCTACATACTGACTAAAAAAGTTCTCTTAGAAATATAGAAACATAGAAAATAGGTGCAGGAGTAGGCCATTCGGCCCTTCGAGCCTGCACCACCATTCAATGAGTTCATGGCTGAACATGCAACCTCAGTACCCCATTCCTGCTTTCTCGCCATACCCCTTGATCCCCCAAGTAGTAAGGACTTCATCTAACTCCTTTTTAAATATATTTAGTGAATTGGCCTCAACAACTTTCTGTGGTAGAGAATTCCACAGGTTCACCACTCTCTGGGTGAAGAAGTTTCTCCTCATCTCAGTCCTAAATGGCTTACCCCTTATCCTTAGACTGTGACCCCTGGTTCTGGACTTCCCAACATTGGGAACATTCTTCCTGCATCCAACCTGTCTAAACCCGTCAGAATTTTAAATGTTTCTATGAGATCCCCTCTCATTCTTCTGAACTCCAGTGAATACAATCCCATTTGATCCAGTCTTTCTTGATATGTCAGTCCCGCTATCCCGGGAATCAGTCTGGTGAACCTTCACTGCACTTCCTCAATAGCAATAATGTCCTTCCTCAAGTTAGGAGACCAAAACTGTACACAATACTCCAGGTGTGGCCTCACCAAGGCCCTGTACAACTGTAGCAACACCTCCCTGCCCCTGTACTCAAATCCCCTCGCTATGAAGGCCAACATGCCATTTGCTTTCTTAACCGCCTGCTGTACCTGCATGCCAACCTTCAATGACAGATGTACCATGACACCCAGGTCTCGTTGCACCTCCCCTTTTCCTAATCTGTCACCATTCAGATAATAGTCTGTCTCTCTGTTTTTACCACCAAAGTGGATAACCTCACATTTATCCACATTATACTTCATCTGCCATGCATTTGCCCACTCACCTAATCTATCCAAGTCACTCTGCAGCCTCATAGCATCCTCCTCGCAGCTCACACTGCCACCCAACTTAGTGTCATCCGCAAACTTGGAGATACTACATTTAATCCCCTCGTCTAAATCATTAATGTACAATGTAAACAGCTGGGGCCCCAGCACAGAACCTTGCGGTACCCCACTAGTCACTGCCTGCCATTCTGAAAAGTACCCATTTACTCCTACTCTTTGCTTCCTGTCTGACAACCAGTTCTCAATCCACGTCAGCACACTACCCCCAATCCCATGTGCTTTAACTTTGCACATTAATCTCTTGTGTGAGACCTTGTCGAAAGTCTTCTGAAAGTCCAAATATACCATATCAACTGGTTCTCCCTTGTCCACTCTGCTGGAAACATCCTCAAAAAATTCCAGAAGATTTGTCAAGCATGATTTCCCTTTCACAAATCGATGCTGACTTGGACCTATCATGTCACCTCTTTCCAAATGCGCTGCTATGACATCCTTAATAATTGATTCCATCATTTTACCCACTACTGAGGTCAGGCTGACCAGTCTATAATTCCCTGTTTTCTCTCTCCCTCCTTTTTTAAAAAGTGGGGTTACATTGGCTACCCTCCACTCGATAGGAACTGATCCAGAGTCGATGGAATGTTGGAAAATGACTGTCAATGCATCCGCTATTTCCAAGGCCACCTCCTTAAGTACTCTGGGATGCAGTCCATCAGGCCCTGGGGATTTATCGGCCTTCAATCCCATCAATTGCCCCAACACAATTTCCCGACTAATAAGGATTTCCCTCAGTTCCTCCTTCTTACTAGACCCTCTGACCCCTTTTATATCCGGAAGGTTGTTTGTGTCCTCCTTAGTGAATACCGAACCAAAGTACTTGTTCAATTGGTCTGCCATTTCTTTGTTCCCCATTATGACTTCCCCTGATTCTGACTGCAGGGGACCTACGTTTGTCTTTACTAACCTTTTTCTCTTTACATATCTTTAGAAACTTTTGCAGTCCGTCTTAATGTTCCCTGCAAGCTTCCTCTCGTACTCTATTTTCCCTGCCCTAATCAAACCCTTTGTCCTCCTCTGCTGAGTTCTAAATTTCTCCCAGTCCCCGGGTTCGCTGCTATTTCTGGCCAATTTGTATGCCACTTCCTTGGCTTTAATACTCTCCCTGATTTCCCTTGATAGCCACGGTTGAGCCACCTTCACTTTTTTATTTTTACGCCAGACAGGGATGCATCAATGCATTTCAAGAATTCCGCACCCTCTATACCCTTCACACTAAATTTGTCCCAATCAATATTTGGATCGTTAAAATCCCCTACTATTACTACCCTATGGTTTTTAGACGTCACAGCAATTTGCCTATATATTTGCTTCTCTATCTCCCTCCCACTGTTTGGGGGTCTATAATACACTCCCAGCAGTTTGATCGCCCCTTTTTTATTTTTCAATTCGACCCATGTGGCCTCAGTTAATGATCCCTCTAACATATCATCCCTCCTCACCACTGTAATAGTTTCTTTAATCAGTATCGCAACCCCACTCCCCTTTTTACCCCCTTCTCTATCTTGTCTAAAAATCCTGTAGCCAGGATATTGATCTGCCAAACCTG
Source organism: Pristiophorus japonicus (assembly GCF_044704955.1). Lineage (NCBI taxonomy): Eukaryota > Metazoa > Chordata > Chondrichthyes > Pristiophoridae > Pristiophorus > Pristiophorus japonicus. The sequence goes on from NC_091993.1 coordinate 52,720,368, forward strand.
CCCCTCTTTCAGCCATATCTCTGTAATGGCTATAATGTCATACTCCCAAGTGTCTACCTGTGGCCTTAGCTCATCCGCCTTATTCACTGTACTTGCATTAAAGTATATACCATTTGGCACAGGAAAACCTCCTTGCTTACTACATACTAAGCCCTGCTTCCTCTGTCTTACAGATTCGCTTTCTAGATTCTTGCTATCCAATTTCAGCTTTACTTCCTTCCCTTTTGATTTCGTTCTCAGGTTCCCATCCCCCAGCCAGGCTAGTTTAAACTCTCCCCAACAGCACTAGCAAAACTCCCCGCGAGGATATTGGTCCCGGCGCTGTTGAGGTGCAACCCGTCCGGTTTGTACTGGTCCCATCTCCCCCAGAAGTGGTCCCAATGCCTCAAGAATTTAAAGCCCTCCTGCCTACACCAATTTTCCAGCCACGTGTTCATCCTTCTATTCTTATACTCATTAGCTCGTGGCACCGGTAGTGACCTGGAGATTACTACCTTCGAGGTCCTACCCTTTAATTTACTTCCTAGCTCCCTAAATTCTTCCTGTAGGACCTCATCCCTCATTTTATCTGTCGTTGGTCTCGATATGGATCACGACCTCCCCCAGCCCCAGCATGCCCTGCGTCCGCTCTGTGACACCCTTGACCCTGGCACCAGGGAGGCACCAAACCATTCGGGAGTCACGTCTACAGCCACAGAAACGCCTGTCTGTTCCCCTAACTATAGACTCCCCTATCACTGGGGCTTTTTTGTTCTTCATCCTCCCCCCCTGTGCAGACGAGTCACTCGTGGTGTCTTGGAATTGGCTTTGGCTGCACTCCCCAGAGGCCTTACCGATACTCAGAATTATAGACAACTGCTAGCAATGTTTTCTGCCCCTGTGTAACAGACTCGATGAGGCTGAATGAGCGGCTTCCTGTTCCTGTGTAACCAGCTAAAGGGGCTGAATTGCCGCCCTCCTGTTCCTGTGTAACAGGTTCGACGGGCTGAATGAGCCTCCTCCTGTTTGTGTGCTACAGGCTCAAGGGGCTGAATGGGCCTCCTCCTGTTTCTGTGTCACAGGTTAGAGGGGCTGAATGGCTTCATCCTGTTCCTGTGGTACAGGTTAGAGGGGCTGAATGAGCCTCCTCCTGTTGCTGTATCGCATGCTAGAGGGGCTGAATGGCCCTCCTGTTCCTGTGTAACAGGCTTGAGGGGCTGAATGGGCTTGTCCTAATCCTGTGTAACAGACTCGAGGCGGCTGAATGGCCCTCCTGTTCCTGTGTAACAGGCTTGAGGGGCTGAATGGGCTTGTCCTAATCCTGTGTAACAGACTCGAGGGGGCTGAATGGCCTCATCCTGTTCCTATGGTACAGGTTAGAGGGGCTGAATGGCCCTCCTGCTATTGTGGTACAGGTAGTCGCTGCCCCTTTAAGAGAGCCTCGGGTTCCGGAAAGAACTACAACTCCCAGCAGCCTGTGGGGTTGAAGGAAGAACGGCGCACGCGCAGATCACCGTTGCAAATCCGCAGCAGCGCATGCGCAGCACTCTTCCGGGAAAGAAAATGAGGTGAGGGACGCGTCGGGTGAGTGAGCGGCTTTTGTGGGATTAAAGTCGACCTGAAGGCAGGGGGCAGGGGGCAGGGGGTGGCGGTCTCGGCTCTTTTCATTCACTCCACGTTGGCCTAATTTGATGTTGAGGGCTGAAAGGTCAGGTGCTCCGTTTGGTGCTTTGGGGGAAATCGGTGTGCGCAGGTGCGGGGCTGCCGGGCCCGGCTGTTCACTGCAGAGACAGAGCAGGCGCACTGGTAATGGATGTCTGTCTCCACTTCCCTCCCTCTCTTCACCTGATTGCCCCTCCCATACACCGCAGCCATGGAGACACGTTCTTCCCACCCCAACTCAATTCGACTATGAACATTGCGACCCCCATTCAATTCGACGACGAATATCACACTTCCCCTCAATTGGACCCATTTGTGGAGGGTGCACAGAATGGCAGGGATGAGGGGATTGAGTGACGGGGAGAGACGGGAGAAGCCGGGGTTGTTCCCCTTGGAGCAGAGAAGGTTGAGAGGAGATTTGATCGAGGTGTTCACAATCATGAGGGGTCTGCACAGAGAGAGAGAGAAACTGTTCCCATTGGGGGAAGGGTCGAGAACCAGAGGGTACAGATTTAAGGCAATTGGCAGAAGAACCAAAGGGAACATGAGGGAAAAGGTTTTTCCGCAGCGGGAGTGGTTAGGATCTGGAATGCGCTGCCTGAGAGGGCGGTGGAGGCAGACTCAATCGCGGCTTTCAAAAGGGAATTGGATAAGTCCCTGAAGGAAAAAAAATTGCAGGGCTTCAGGGGAAAGGGCGGGGGAGTGGGCCTGGCTGGAATGCTCTTACAGAAAGCCGGCACAGTCTCGACGGGCCGAATGGCGGCCTCCTGTAAACATTCTATGATTCCCGCCCCGCTCAATTCAAATACAAGCAGCGCTCCCGCTCAATTCAAACACAGACCACTCCACTTCACGCAGGGCTGGCAGCGGTGAAGAGAAGGGGGTGTCTCTCCCATCTTGTTTCTGTCGGGGCAAGGGGTTGACATGTAGGTACAGCAAGTGATCAGGAAGGCAAATGGAATGTTGGCCTTTATTGCCAGGGGGATAGAGTATAAAAGCAGAGAAGTCCTGCTACAACTGTACAGGGTATTGGTGAGGCCACACCTGGAGTACTGCGTACAGTTTTCGACTCCTTATTTAAGGAAGGATATACTTGCATTGGAGGCTGTTTAGAGAATGTTCACTAGGTCGATTCCTGAGATAAAGGGGTTGTCTTATGAGGAAAGGTTGAGTAGGTTGGAGTTTAGAAGAATGAGAGGTGATCTTATTGAAACATATAAGATTCTGAGGGGGCTTGCCAGGGTAGATACAGAGAGGATGTTTCCCCTCGTGGGGCAATCTGGAACTAGGGGGCATAGCTGTGGAGGCTGGGTCATTGAATATATTTAAGGCGGAGAAGACAGATTTTTGAGCGATACGGGAGTCAAGGGTTATGGGGAGCGGGCAGGGAAGTGGAGCTGAGTCCATGATCAGATCAGCCATGATTTTATTGAATGGCGGAGCAGGCTCGAGGGGCCAAATGGCCAACTCCTGCTCCTATTTCTTATGTTCTTACGGTCCTTAACATCCGTCTTTCTTTCTCTCTGCAGATGCCTCCTGACCCGCTGACAGCATCCCTGACACCAGGTACCAACCCAGCAGTCTGGAGGCTTTACCATTTCCCTTCCCCTTCTTCCTTCATTAACCTCAATTTTCTGCCTTGACCCCTCCACGATCCCTTAGACTGCTTGTCTGGATGAGCAGAAATTTTCTCTGATTGAAGATCTGGAAGACCGAAGCCATTGTTTTCAGTCCCCACCACAAATTGCATTCCCTAGCTACCAACTCCATCCCTCTCCCCAACTTCTGTCTGAGGCTGAACCAGACTGTTCGCAACCTTGGTGTCAGATTTGACTCTGAAATGAGCTTTCGACCACATATCCACAGCATAACTAAGACCACCTATTTCCACCTCAGTAACATCGTCCGTCTGGTCCCTGCCTCAACTCATCCGCTGAAACCCTCATCCGTGCCTTTGTTCCCTCTCAACCTGACTATTCCAACGCACTCCTGGCTGGTCTCCCACATTCTACCCGATGTAAACTAGAGGTGATCCAAAACTCAGCTGCCCGTGTCCTAACTCGCACCGAGTCCCGCTCACCCATCACCTCCTGTGCTCACTGACCTACATTGGCTTCCGATTAAGCAATGCCTCGATTTCCAAATTCTCATACTTTTTTTGAAATTCCTCCAGCCCCTACACCTCTCCCTATCCCTATAACCTCCTCCAGCCCCTACACCCTTCCCTATCTCTGTAACCTCCTCCAGCCCCTACACCCCTCCCTATTCCTATAACCTCCTCCAGCTCCTACACCCTTCCCTATCTCTAACCTCCTCCAGCCCCTACACCCCTCCCTATCCCTGTAACCTCCTCCAGCCCCTACACCCCTCCCTATTCCTATAACCTCCTCCAGCCCCTACACCCCTCCCTATCTCTCTAACCTCCTCCAGCCCCTACTCCCCTCCCTATTCCTATAACCTCCTCCAGCTCCTACACCCTTCCCTATCTCTAACCTCCTCCAGCCCCTACACCCTTCCCTATCCCTGTAACCTCCTCCAGCCCCTACACCCCTCCCTATCCCTGTAACCTCCTCCAGCCCCTACACCCCTCCCTATCCCTGTAACCTCCTCCAGCCCCTACACTCCTCCCTATCTCTGTAACCTCCTCCAGCCCCACAAACCCCCGAGATGTCTGCGCTCCTCTAACTCTGCCCTCCTGACCATCCCTGATTATAATCGTTCCACCATCGGTGGCCGTGCCTTCTGTTGCCTGGGCCCCAAGCTCTGGAACTCCCTCCCTAAACCTCTCCGCCTCTCGACCTCTCTTTCCTCCATTCAAGACACTCCTTAAAACCTCACTCTTTGACCAAACCTGCGCTAATTTCTACTTGTGCGACTCGGTGTCAAATTTTTTATCCTATCACAGTCCTGTGAAGCGCCTTGCGACGTTTTACTATGTTAAAGGCGCTATATAAATACATGTTGTTGGGCTTGTTGGTGCCACTCACCAAGAATACAAACATCCTTCCACTCAATTGAACTACCACCATTGCCCACGACGTTGAATCACAAACAACAAACAGCATGTGTACCGTGCCGGTAGAGTGCCAAAACATCCCAAGGCATTGCAAAAGAGCGTCATCAATTTTATATAAATTGATACCGAGATGCAGGAGGAGATATCAGGGCAAGTGACCAACAGTTTGGACATCGAGATGGGCTCGGCCCATCGAGCCTGTGTTGGCTCTGTGAGCGAGCGATCCAATCAGCCCCCCTCCCCCTGCTCTTTCCCCACAGCCCGGTGAATTTTCCCCGTCAACTATTTATCCAATCCCGGTTTGAAAGTTACTATTGAATCTGCTCCCACCGCCCTTTCAGGCAGCGTGTTCCCGATCACAACAACTCGCTGCGTAAACACATTCTCCTCATCGCCCCCCCCCCTGGTTCCATCACCAATTATCGTCAATCTGTGGCCCCTGGTTACCGACTCTCCTGCCCCCGGGAACAGGTTCTCCCGATCCACTCCATCTAAACCTTCATGATTTATTCAATCTCCCCTTAACCTTCTCTGCTCTACGGAGAACAATCCCAGCTGCTCCACACAACTAAAGTCCCTCATCCCTGCTACTATTCTGGTCAATCTCTGTACCCTCTCCAAGGCCGTGACATCCTTCCTAAAGTGTGGTGCCCAGAATTGGCCACAATACTCCAGGTAAGGCCATTCAGCCCCTCGAGCCTGTTACACAGGAACAGGAGGAGGCCCATTCAGTCCCTCGAGCCTGTTACATAGGAACAGGAGGAGGCCATTCAGCCCCTCGAGCCTGTTACACAGGAACAGGAGGAGGCCATTCAGCCCCTCGAGCCCGTTACACAGGAACAGGAGGAGGCCATTCAGTCCCTCGAGCCTGTTACACAGGAACAGGAGGAGGCCATTCAGCCCCTCGAACCTGTTACACAGGAACAGGAGGAGGCCATTCAGCCCCTCGAGCCCGTTATACAGGAACAGGAGGAGGCCATTCAGCCCCACGAGCCTGTTACACAGGAACAGGAGGAGGTCATTCAGCCCCTCGAGCCTGTTATACAGGAACAGGAGAAGGCCCATTCTGCCCCTCGAGCCCTTAGCACAGGAACAGGAGGAGGCCATTCAGCCCCTCGAGCCCTTTATACAGGAACAGGAGGAGCCCATTCAGCCCCACGAGCCTGTTACACATGAACAGGAGGCCCATTCAGCCCCTCGAGCCCGTTATACAGGAACAGGAGGAGGTCATTCAGCCCCTCGAGCCCGTTATATAGGAACAGGAGGAGGCCATTCAGCCCCTCGAGCCCGTTATATAGGAACAGGAGGAGGTCATTCAGCCCCTCGAGCCCGTTATATAGGAACAGGAGGAGGCCATTCAGCCCCTCGAGCCCGTTATACAGGAACACGAGGAGCCCATTCAGCCCCACGAGCCCGTTACACAGGAACAGGAGACCCATTCACATCATGGGATGAGTGAGACTTGGAGATAAAGTGAAGTGCTGTGTCACTCTGATAAGCAGAACACAGTGCTGACATTCTGGAGAGAGCTAGAAACAGTGCAGCTGGATCAGTGAAGGCAAGTTAACCAAGTCTGTCTCCCTCCCTCCCTCTCGGTATCTCCCTCCCTCCCCCTCGGACTCTCCCTCCCTCCCTCCCCCTCGGTCTCTCCCTCTCTCCCTCCCTCCCTCTCGGTCTCTCCCTCCCTCCCTCTCGGTCTCTCCCTCCCTCTCGGTCTCTCTCTCCCTCCCTCTCGGTCCCTCTCTCTCTATCACTCTCTCGCCCTCTCTCTGTCTCTCTCTCTCTGTCTTGCCCGCCCTCTCGCCCGCTCACCCGCGCGCTCTCTCCCACGCTCGCCCGCCCTCGCCCACTCGCTCGCGCACTCATTTTTTCTCTCTCTTGCAGGATTGATGCCTCGTACTGTGGTTGTAATCGGGGCCGGAATCAGCGGCGTTGCTGCTTCTCTCCACCTCAGCAAAACTGCAAATGTTCCCAAGGTACGAGGCCAGGGATTAAGATCTCTACTGTCCCTCCGACAGTGCAGCACTCCCTCAGCACTGCCCCTCCAACAGTGCGGCACTCCCTCAGTACTGCCCCTCCGACAGTGCGGCGCTCCCTCAGTACTGCCCCTCCGACAGTGCGGCGCTCCCTCAGTACTGCCCCTCCGACAGTGCGGCGCTCCCTCAGTACTGCCCCTCCGACAGTGCGGCGCTCCCTCAGTACTGCCCCTCCGACAGTGCGGCACTCCCTCAGTACTGCCCCTCCGACAGTGCGGCGCTCCCTCAGTACTGCCCCTCCGAC